>NC_060953.1:63316716-63339985 GCF_022045245.1 Lucilia cuprina | reverse complement strand
ATCTATCTATCTATCTATCTATCTATCTATCTATCTATCTATCTATCTATCTATCTATCTATCTATCTATCTATCTATCTATCTATCTATCTATCTATCTTTGTGTTTCTGATTTTCAGCGTTTACAACTTTTTGTTAGCCTGGTTATCAGTGTTTCCTTTTGTTAGATTATTACCTTGTAAGGTTCTCAGTATGTTCAACTCTTTTTAATTATATTTACTGTTATTCTTTTATATGAAACATAACATTTACTTCCATAAATTTATTTAATAAATAGTTTATTTGAATACTTTTATTTCTTTCATTACAGATAACAAATTGCCAGCTTTAATATCAAAGAGAGAAAAATAAATCCCCCTCGAAAAACAATTACACCTACATATCTTAACATACGGCAATATTAAACAAAAAATAAACAAAAATTTATTAAATTGACAAAAGTAACTCGAGAAAAATAAATAAATAAAATGCAATTATGAAATTAATTGTGTGCAACACTGAACAAAAGACTGTTTGCTGCGACTTGCTGCTGCGTGCAAAATGTGCCAATTAAAATAAAATTATTAAAATTAAAAAATAAAAATGTGTAAAAAGTAAAGAATTAAAAAATAATAATAACTACTGAAAATGCAATTTGCTTTTGAATTTCATAACGGAAGTAGAGGAGAACCACAATAATGGTGTGGCAAGGCATTGCCATATTAAAAACGGCTGCAAATCATTTTTCAACAAAGTGATGCTGCAACAAAATACCATGGCCATAAAACAAAATAAAATCACACAAAGTGTTGAATATATAAAAATTTGGAAACATATCAAGTGGCGAAAAACATTAAAAATTTAAAAAAAAAACTTAAAAATACACTGAAAGAAAACAAAAAGAAAACTACTAAGTGAATGATAAAATAAATATATATTTTTAATATTTCGTAAAGAAGCAAGCAACGCATGTATACAATAATTAAATGTTTAACATTTAGTTTTAATTTAATTAAATAAAAACACGTTTTAAAGAAATTCTAAATTTAAATAGCGTTTGAAATTTAAGCATTTTTTATAAGTGTGTAAGAACAAAGTGAGAAATTTTTATTGTACTTATTTTTTAACTATAAATAATAGCATTTTGTGGTAAACTTTTAATTACTTAATTTAAGAGTAGGTGCCATATTTTTCTAACATATCTCCAGCTGCCACAAGGTGTTTTCAGCTATTATCTAACAAAAAAATTCAAAATAAAATTTCAAGTTTTTAAAAATTAATTACAAATTCAAATACGTGTGATAAGGAAAAAAGGCTAAACAACCACCGATAATTTTATTTGAAAAAATACCTGGATTTGCAGAAATTTTTAAAAGAAAAATTTTAATAGCGAGAGCAAAACTATGACAATAGCAAAGGAAACGAATCTTTTGAATAAAACCATAGAAAGTGAAATTTTCATTAAACCCTTGAAAACCAAAAACAGCAGCAACACTATGGCTCTTTTAACTAAAAGCCGCAGCAGCAGCAATGACAATATTTTAGCCAATGGCTGGAGCTTGGGAAATGGCAACAACAACAACTGCAACGACATCAATAATGATGATGATAATGATGGTATCTGGAAGTCTACAAAACTGCCCCTGGCAGCCACTACAAAAAACCGCCACAAATATGACAAACTATTGCCAAATACCACAAAGTGTACAAGAGTAAATAAAACCAATGGAGCTCATGATAATCATGATAATAATGATGTTGATATTGCTCCTGGTAAAAATATGCAAAATGGTACAAATACTAATAATAATAGTAGTAGTAGTAGTCGTCATCATAGTAGTCATAACAATAGTAGTAGGAGTAGCAATAGCAGTGGTGGTGATGATAATGATGGAGGTTTTACTAACATGTCGTGGCCAACAGCAGAAGCTTTAGCAACAAAATTAACGCCATTAGCATCTTTAGCAACGACCACAACAACATCAAATCCTGCAGCTGGCGAAGGGATAGCAGCACCACAAAAAGCCATAACAACAGAAAATGTTAAAAATGTCAAAACAAGCCGACATATGAAACACAAACAGCCACATGAAGCAAATAATCCAACAGCAACAACAACTGCAACTTCAACTACTACAATAAGTAGCAGTAGCAGTGCGGGGAATAATCGTGACTACCCAGCCACTAATAATCATCACAGCGCACAAAAACTGCTAAAACTCCCGCATAATAACAATAAAGTCAGTGGTAGCAGCAGTAGCAACAACAATATGCATTTTAATAATAGCAAATATTTGGGTAATGTATATAATGGCTCTAACCAAAGTTCAAGCAACACAATGCCAACTGCAGCAACTACTACAACAACGTCTACTATTACATCCTGCCACAATACTCCAGCCTATTTTACATTAACAACAGCATCACCCTCCAACTCCTCACAAAACTCTCTAGCATCCTCTACAACCTGCTCATCGTTAAATTCTACTGCAACAACAACATTATTGGCAACCACAGCAATGACACAACAACAAAATTCAATAACATTTGGTGGCTTATTAGGGCAACAACAACAACAGCAGCCTCTATTAGCCACATCATCAAACGTATCGAGATCAATGGAATTGCCAACATTAGCAGCAACAACAACAACGTCGGGTATGACGGGGGCTACAACTTTATCCTACAACCATAAAAGCAACTATGAAGCTGTCAACAATATACATAACACATCTAATACAAATTCTAACAATTTGTATACAAACTCCAACCACCACCAGCAACAACAACACCAACCCTCAACACCGTCTGCCTCTTCCACCTCCTCCTCCAATTCTTCATTGTATAATAATCAATATTTACGTCAATCATTGTTACCCCCCTCCTCCACCTCAACAACAACAACAGGCTCATCCTCTTCCTCAACGAGTCCTAACTGTAATTGTTGTAGTAATTTAATTGCTCGTTGCTGTTTTGGTTTGCCACATCTTAAAGCCATTAATGTGCGACGTTGCGTTTTAGCTTTATTTGCCATTACCGTTGTAACCATATTCTATTATACTCACTACATGGATACTGGTGTTTTTGTGGGGTAAGTAAATCCTATGCATTGTCTCTATTCTTTTTTTGTTGCACATTATAGAATCGAGGATGCTATACGCAACTTCAATTGCTTTTTGAATTAATTTTGTATAATAATTTTTGGCAATTTCACATTTAATTTTATGCATAAATAATATTTAATAATTTGTTGGAAAGATACTATGGTGAAAGTGAAACGAAATAAATTTTAAATTTTTAAAATAGTCATTAATTTTTATACCCACCATCAAAAAAGAGGGGGGTATATTAATTTTGTTATTCCGTTTGTAACACATCGAAAAAAATATTAATCATAGACTCACAAAACTATATATATGCTGGGTACTTACTAAATTCTATGACTATCTAGCCATGACTGTCCGTCCGTCCGTTTGTCTGTCTGTTGAAAGCACGGTAGAGTCCCAACGGAATAAGAACAAGCAATATCGGTCCACATTTTCGTAAAGACCCCATACAAGTGTCCCCCAGCTTTAACAATCGTAACTGTTTTTACAATGCGAGTATAGCGATGAAATTCGACATAAATATGTCTTATATGAATCAAATTCTCTCTACCAAATTTTATGAGGATCGGTCCATAATTGACCTAACTCCTCACATAAACATACGAGGTTAGCGCTAAAATTCGATATAAGTTAGATTCTTACGATCAAAAATATATCTTTCGAATTTTATGAGGATCGGTCCATATAAGGTCCCCGTCAGAAAATGATTTAAACACGCACTACTGGTTTCAAAATAAGAGTATAGCGCTGAAATTCGAGTCAAGTAAGTTTCTTATGAGCACAAATCCCTACCGAATTTTACGAGAATCGGTCCATAATTGAGCCTTACCCTAAATTTAAAAAATATATAATATATAATATATAATATTGTTTTGTTAATGTCAAAATCAGAAATAAAAAATTGCGTGTTGAGAACATTTAAAAGACAATCTCTTGATAATTTTTCATTCTTCTTAATGTACTTTTTATTTGGAGTCTTCTCTGGACCTAGCCCTAGGGTTTAAGGAGACTTTTTTGTACTTTTTCGTCCTTTAAAAGGAACTTTTTGAATTTTCTATAATATCCCAGCAAAAACCTAGTAATGTGTTGTATTTCCATACTTTTCAATGAATATTTACTTGCCGCCTGCATTACTTTGAAGTACTCTAGTAATGACTTTCTGTTAATCTCAAGAAGAAGTACTTTATTTCCGGTTTTGAACCCAGAAACATAAAATTGAACATGTATAGCTCTAATAAAATGAGAACTAATACTTCTTTTGTAATATTGAACCTAGAAGCATCGCTGCAAAAACTTACATTAAAAAGTAATGAGTTAAAAAGCTTTCACTACCTTGGTTGCAAGTACTTACCACACCGACTTACAAATCATTCCTTAAATAAGTACTTACAAATATTAAGTTAAACAAATCGATCACACAACATATACAAACCTGGACTTCCTGTTTGTTGGAAGTCAACTACTACATATCGTAACACTGAAGGTATGTAGTAGTCATTGAAATGTAAGTGTTTATATAAGTACAAGTCATTACCGAGTTTTTGCTGGGATAAAATTGTAGGAAATGACTTTTAAAAGTTTTTCGTTTTTCAACTGATCCTTTTTGGTCTTTATGCAACACTGAACCTGGAATGAAAAACTATTAGATTAAATTGTACTTCTTGAATATGTTTTTATATTAACCATAAAAGAATTTGCATTAATCTAGAAATGTGGGCTTTCTGATACTTTTTAGAATATTTTTTTTGCAATAAAATGTGTACATTTAATATAAATCCATTTGGTGATATATATAAAGTGTTTCATTTTTAGTTTTTTTTTAATCAGCAAAATAGTAATTAGTTAATTGTTTGCAAAGAAAAAAAAAACAAAACACTAGACAATAGCTGGTTGTTACAATTATTCCATTAATTATATTGATTTACAGGACAAATAAATGTACTTATATATTATTAATAAAGTGATAATTAATTAAATAGAAGTAACGTAAAAAAGAAAAAAATACTCAAAACATCCCAGCAAAATTCTGGTAATAACTCATGCTTACTCAACAACATACTTTTCAATGACACTACTTACCATCTGCATTACTTAGAAGTACTCTGGCTTTAATATGACGTGAAGTTTTTTATTTTCGGCTTTGTCCATTACTAGACGCGCTATAAGCTAACAAGTCTTAAATAGAATTAAAGTAAAAAATAAAAAAAAAATTAAAACATTCCAGCAAAATTCTGTTAATGACCCATTCTTACTTAACAACATTCTTTTCAATCACAACTACTTACCATCTGTATTACTTATAAGTATTCTGGTTTTAATATGACCTAGAAGTTCTTTATTTTCGGCTCTGTCCATTATTAGACGCGCTATAAGCTAAGCAGTCTTGTAGCATTTGACTTACAACTAACGAAATCCCTGGCAGAGATACAAGCCGATGCAAAATGATCGGCGGCGGCTTATTATAGAAAATATCGGCGGCGGCTAAATTGTCGGCTCAATTTACCTTTTTCTTCAGCCGCCTCCGATTTAAGCTGTTTCGACTTGTATCTCTGTTCCCTGGTTCATATTTTAGCAGGTTCTTTTTATTATAAAAAAACTTACTCAACAACTTCTTTGTAAGCGAAATTGCAAGTGCTTTATTAACTCGCTATTTGTAACGAGTTAAAATGCTAATGAAAAAGTAGAGAAAAGAAATGCTATTGGCTTTTTACTCATTACTTTTCGATGTAAGTTTGTAATGTAAAATTTTAATAAAAAGGAATCCTAAGTTGTTACATGCAAATATTTTTTTTCTCTCTTCAATCATCAATTGTATATATATCTGACATTTGAATGGCTATCATAAGTACAATGATACTACTAGAATCCTTTAAATACAATACTAATACAAATACATTTTTCCTTGCTAAAACCTTCCCTCATTCAATAAACAATACTTATCCTTTAGTAAAAACTACTTACAAACTCTTAACTATTTACTTTTACTTTAGCACAAATAGAGCTGATCACAATTTGTTTGTATTAAGATCTTATTCACAAAGAATATTTAATATCTTCTTCTTCGCCCACTCTAAAAAAACCCAAAGTTCAGATTTTTTTTCTTTTATATTTTTATTTGTGTTAAGGAAACCTAAAAGAAAAGAAGACAACTCCCATTTAATATTAGTTGTGGTGGTACCTGTTTTAGTTTCGCTTTAGCCAAAATAAAAAGGAATTATAATAAAACTTATCAAAAAAGTTTTTCTACATTTTTTTTAACCAAATTTTTTCTAGTTTTACAAAATGCTGTTTACAGAGCAATGAAAAAATAAAGTTTTTTTTTTTTGTAATATTTTCTTAGTTTTTTCTCTGTTTGTTGGGCCCCTACCAGGTGTTTTAAAATCATTGCGGAGAGAGAGCAAAAAGTAAAAACTCAAATAGAAAAAAATCATAAATTCATTCAAAGAAGCCCTTTGGCAAAACTTTTTTCCCATGTAAATAGATGCATAAGGTCCAAAGAGAAGTTGATTGTTGGTTGCAAATAATACAGGAGGGGAATTATAATATAGAATTTACTTGTTGTAGATATTTATACTAGGTATTCATTTTCTACCGGAGATTATTATGTAAAGAGTAGAATAATTATATTGCAAAAATAACAAAATTCGAATTCGTCTGGAAACTGTTATTATATATAAACAGTGAATTACAATAGGTTATGTATGTTGTGTATAAACTGTGGATTACAATAGGCGTTTCGATGATAGAATATCAAGTACTTTCGAAAATCTTTACTCTGCAGAGTAGCAAATAACAAAATTCCTATTATTTTTTCAAACATTGTAATTCTCATTAAACAAAATGTTTTTCCTTAATGGCAGTAATAAAATTTTAATCGAACACATACACTATTTAGTTTTTAAACTGGATTAGCACTACTACACAAACTACAAAAATTTTAAATTACGTAGTTTACTTTAATATTGCTAAAACTCACACACACACTTTATTTTGTCGTAAATTTAAACATACTTTTGCAAATTTATGGCATCTTAAGTATCACTTAAAAAATCTTAGGGGAAAAATTTGTTTTTTTTTTTTTGTACAAAATATATAATACAAGGATACAAAGATTGTAATACATTTAACTAGATAGTTAATACTTAAAACAATACTATAGTACATACTTAATAAAGCAACACTGTAGTATAGTTTTTTAGTTTTGCTAGATAGATAGATAGATAGATAGATAGATAGATAGATAGATAGATAGATAGATAGATAGATAGATAGATAGATAGATAGGTAGGTAGGTAGGTAGATAGATAGATAGATAGATAGATAGATAGATAGATAGATAGATAGATAGATAGATAGATAGATAGATAGATAGATAAATAAATATATAGATAAATAAATATATAGATAGTTAGATAGTTATTTAGTTATTTAGTTAGTTAGTTATGTAGTTAGTTAGTAATTTAGTTAGTTAGTTATTTAATTAGTAAGTTAGTAATTAAGTTAGTTAGTAAGTAAGTAATTTAGTTAGTTAGTTAGTTAGTTAGTTAGTTAGTTAGTTAGTTAGTTAGTTAGTTAGTTAGTTAGTTAGTTAGTTAGTGAGTTTAGCCCAAATTTCTATTTATATATAAATACTTCAAAAGATTTTTAACTTAAATAGCAACTTCTACACACCCTACTGTTGTCTGCAACACATTTAAAGTGAATTTAAATAAACATTAAGCTAAACAAGGATTATAAGAATATGCTGTTGTTATTGCAACATCCGACTTTATCTCATAAAAAGCCATAAGATACAAAGATGCTAAGAGAACACAACAGCTAATAGAAATGGTAAAATGTAGAATTTTATAGTATTTTACTAGTTGAGAAAATGTTTCTGAAAGGCCATCTGGAATTATCATAACATTGTTGTATTAATGTCTATGGATGTCAGTCTAAATAAAAAAAAAATACCAAGTAAATTCCAATGTATGTAAGTATGTAGGAAAAATATTGGCAACAAATTCTTGTAATTTTTGTGTCTGTGCTAAGGAAAGGAAATTATTTAAATAAAAATAGTATTAAATTTAAAAGTCATAAAAAAGGATTAAGTAAATTCTCCACATAACTATTTCTGTGTGTAAATGCTTTTTAGAGTATTCAACCTATTGTAGGAGAAACAGTTTTAAATCCCCTTTTGATAAAATAATAAGATCGAAACTGGCAACCTCTTCGAACCAAAAAACTAAAATGACATTTAGCCTAAAATTTATATAAAATATTTATTATTTGTTTCCAAATAATGTGTACAAAAATATTTTAAATAATTACTAGTTTTTAACACTTTCAACTAATTCAATACCACAATCCCAAATGTAAAATCCATATAACTTAAAAGATTTCTTTTTAAAATTATTTTTTTTCACACATACTTTTCATTTTCTAATTGGATCTATTTAGAAGATTTCATATGAAAAAATAAAGTAAACCCTTTTAAATGGCCATTTCAATTCTACAAGCAAAACTGTTTCCTGTACAAATCCTTAAGTATTTTTAATCTTGCAGAAAAGAAGCAAAAAATAAAACCAAAATTCATTCAACTACTGGTAACATCTTAATGCTGGCTTAAATTTACATACAAATACACATGTATACATACACAAAGATAGCTGTAATGTAATGTAGTTGCAATATCTTCTTAAATGGAAAATATTATAGACAACCTCCTTCCATCAAAAACACCTCCCACAAAACACAATGACAATGATTTATATGTGTGTGATGCAAGGCTGAATGTGGTGAAGTTGGTATGTGGTAGTATTGTGTAAATATGTGAAAAAAATAAGCGGCATGCTTAAGAACATAGATTCAGAAATCTTTTGAACTTACTGCATATCTATCTATCTATCTATCTATCTATCTATCTATCTATCTATCTATCTATCTATCTATCTATCTATCTATCTATCTATCTATCTATCTATCTATCTATCTATCTATCTATCTATCTATCTATCTATCTATCTATCTATCTATCTATCTATCTATCTATCTATCTATCTATCTATCCATCTATCCATCTATCTATCTATCTATCTATCTATCTATCTATCTAGTCATCTAGCTAGCTATCTATCTACCTATCTTTCTATCTATCTATCTATATATCTATATATCTATCTATCTATCTATCTATCTATCTATCTATCTATCTATCTAGCAATGCTTTCGCAGCTAGATACATATTCAAAGTTTTCCAAAGATAAACATGACAAGAGTTTTTTTTAGAAACAAAACTCAAATTCAAATAACTTCTCACAGACTATTGTTAAAGTTATGTTTGTTACGAGAAGATGATAAAAACAGACGAGGTCAAAACTATGTAGTATGAAACTAAATAAAACTGGCAAAAATTTTAATTTTACTTTTTTGGAATATTTTGTTTTGTTTGTTTTTCTACGAGTTTGCATAAGAGTGTGTAAGTCCATGACCGACAAAAGGATGTACTTGGTGTGAATTTATGCAACTAGAAATAATTTGTTGTTTTATTGGACACATAAGAAAAAAATGAAAACTGCTACGGAAGGAGGACAGAGGAAAAGAGTATGTATTACAGATACTGAGACTAACTGACAGAATGGACAAACTGTCAGAGATACAAAATAACTTGCCCCATCTAGACAAACAAACTGTCAGTGGTGGTTGTTGTCTCATTTTCTTTGACTTGGTCAAAAATTCATACACAATGTTGTGCAAAATATTATTGCTGGCAATTGTTATTGCTTGTTGGCTGCTCTTAGTTCTTATAATGTTAATAGCTTGTTGTTGTTGCACATTTTACAGTTTAAAATATTTTTGTACAATAATCCTGGTAAATGCATTTTCAAACGAAATGAGCAGAAAAAAATAATTCTGAAACTTTTAAGTAAAAAGAAAAATAAACAGTTTCATCTACTGCAGGCAGTTTGTCATTTTGTCTGGCTGTGTGTGTGTGTGTGTTTCATTATGTGAGTGTCTGATACTTTTTACTCAAAACATACTCTTAAAAGATTAATTTTTAAGCAAAATAATGTTTTTTTTATTCTTTCATTTTAATTTTCAGTTCATAATTGTTATTAATTTTCCAGATAATAATTTTGTTTGTTAGTTTTATGTATAGATGCGAACAATTATGGCTAGAGATTTAGAAAGTTTAATTTTATACATGTTTTTTTCACTCTTTTGGTCATCACTGAGATGAAAAGTTTAAATAACATTTTTGAGTTATTTAATATTGTGGGAGTAGAAATAAACATTTTATGGTTTATGGTTGCAGCTAGTTTAAGAGATAAATATTATGAATATGATTTTATTTAATGTATAAGGATTATTAAAATTATTAAATTTTAAGACAAAACCAATAAAGAATTTTTTTAAACTAATTTCATGCAAAATTCAAAATTTTTTTGTAATTTTTGTATAAAAATAATATTTTATCGATTTTTTATTAATTCAGAAGGAAATTTTTCGGAAATTTTTTATATAAAAAAATTTATTGAAGACTTTGTATAAAACGGAAATTTATTTAAAATTTTTCATATTTATGGAATGTTTCACAAAAAAAGAAAGAAATAGAAGAAAATTTCTTATAAAATGGAATTTTTTCGCATTAAATGAAATGTAACGAAAATTTGAAGTTTTGCGAATATTTTCTTTAAAATTTAAATTCAATAAAATAGAAATTTATTGAAATATAATGTAAAACCTAAAATTAATCGACAATTTTCTATAAAAAAAAAACTTAGCGTTCAATTTTCGATTTATTGAAAAGTTCCTTTAAATACAAAAATTTATCCAAAATTTCCTATAAAGATTTATCGAAAATTTCCCTTAAAACCAAAAATAAATAAATTGGAAAACTTTCCCGTAAAATTTCCTACAAAAAAGAAGACTTATCGAAAATTCCCCTTAAAATCGAAAATTTTCTAAATTGTAGCGTTAGTTTCGGAAAAAAATTTATCAAAATAAAGACTAAAATTTATCGAAAATTTGCTATAAAAAAAAATTAATGCAAATTTATCAAAAAGTTCCTATAAAAAATATCGCAAATTTCTTTAAAAACGAAAATTTATCGAACATTTTCTTTAAAAACGAAAATTTATCAAACACATTCTTTAAAAACGGAAATTTATCAATAAATTTTCTATAAAAAATTTATCAACAATTTTTTATTAAAATTAAAAGCGAAAAAATATCGAAATTTTTCTATAAAATGTAAAATGTATCGTAAATTTCGGATAAAAAAGTAAATTTATTCAAAAGTTTATATCAAATTTATCGAAAAATTTCTAAAAAGAAAAAATTATCGAAAATTTAATTTAAAAACGAAAACTTGCTACAAAAAATATTGTAAATTTATCGAAAAGTTCCTATAAGAAAATTATCGTAAATTTCCATAAAACGAAAATTTTTCGAACATTTTCGAACATAAGTATTCCTTAAAAACGAAAATTTATCGAAAATTTTTTATATAAAATTTATCAACAATTTTCTATGAAAATTAAATTTTAAAGTTTCGATTTATCAAAAGAAAACCAAAATTTCCTAAAAAAGTTTTTTATTATATTTTTTTTTTATAATTTTTCTTTTTAAAGAAATTTATTTTCTACATATTTCTCTATAAAAAATAATTTTTGGAAAATATTCCTCTAAAAATGGTTAAAATATTCATTACAACTAAACTACTCAAACATTATTTCCGATCACAAGACAAAAAAGTTATTAAGTAGAAAACCAAAAAAAAAGGAAAAAAACTACAAAAAGTCCTTTAAAAATATTGATGTCAGTAGCAAACATGCAATTAAATGTCATTGTTCTTGCTGTCGTTAGTTGTGTGTTGTTTACATTATTCTTCGGCTTCTTGTTGCTGTCGTTTTGTGTAAGAGTAGTGGTACTATTTCCGGTACTTATCCTTGTTTAAGCGTATTTTCAACAACACTCATTTCATTTGTCAAGTCTTAATATTTCTTTCAATTATTTTCTGTTTTGTTATTTTCGTTTACTACCTACATGCCAGCACACGCAGACCCTGCCCAGTTCCGTTCATCTATTTGAAAAAGAAGAAAATATGCCAACACAGTTAGTTTGCAAAGTTAAGGAGACGCACGGACGAACATCCAGACAGACCGACAAACAGTTGTCTAACAATAAAATGCAAACCAATAAAAAGCAATTTCATCTAGTAGAAAGGGTACAGGAGGCATGCGTCAGAATGAAGGGAAGGCACTTTGATTACGCAACAATTTTTACTTTTATGTTTTTTTCTACTAACAATTGGTATTTATTACACATTTACAGCTATGTAAAACCATACATACATACTACTACTGCGTTCATACTTTACAAGTAAAGTACCTTTTATTGTTCTTAGTCGATTGGATTATAAAAAAAACGTAAAAACATTATTGGAATACGTAAATATTGTGATACGAAAATTTTTTGCAGTAATCGTAGAAAAAAAGATTTCCATATCCTTCAAATATTCCGAAAACATTTACAAACTCTTGAAATTGTTAGTAATTTGATTAAAAATTTTAAAGTTTTAAATTTTGCTAGAACTATTTAAATTTTTTTTTTTGGTAAAAACGAGGTAGATTGCCTGGAAAATAAATGAATATCCATGCTGTTGGTTTTTGGTGGTTGAAGTGTTTAGTTCTTAATACAATTCATTTGAGTTTTTATTTATTTTTTTTTTTATTTTCTGTTTTCTTTTCACTCTATTCAACACTTTTATATTGTTGTTCTATGCATGTATGTATGTGAATGCTTAAATGCATTCTTTTGTTAAGTGTTATCGAAATATTTTTCTAGTTATTTTACAACTAACAATTTATCGTGGCACAATTGATCAGTTAAGAAAATAGTTAATTAACTAGTTTGTTGACTAACTAATTTATAGTTTAGACTATAGTCTCTGGCTAAGCTTGTAGACCTGACTAGATATGGAGCAATCTATAGACTATTCTATGGCTTAAGCTTTACTATATATGTTCTAGACTGTCTTGTCTATTGCCTATTCTTGGTTAGTTCTAGACAGCTCCATAGACTTGTCAAGTCTATTCTATAGACCCCTCTCTTGCCTATGTCTATGGTCTATTCTATGAACTTGTTTATAGACCAATCTATATGCTAGACTAACAGCTAGTTTACTAGTATAGATAGTCTTTAAACTACCCTATTAACTAGTGTGTGGACTAAGCTGTTATCTAGTCTGCTGCCTACTCGATAAATTATTATTGGACTTCACTATGGCGTATTCTATATACTATGGACCAAACTATTGACTAGTCTATGGATCATTCAATTAAATAATCTTATTTATGGACTGGCCTATTATATAGTTTATGAACTAGTCATTCGACATGTCTATTTTAGGACTTGACTATGGCCTATTTTATAAACAATAAACCGATCTATTGACTAGTCTACGGACCAGTCCACCGACTTATCTAGTTTATGGACTAGCCTATTATAAAGTCTATGAACTAGTCATTCGACATGCTTATTATTGGACTTAACTATTGCCTATTCTATATACTATAGACCAAACTATTGACTAGTCCATAGACCAGTCTACTAACTAGTCTAGTTTATGAACCGGCCTATTATATAGTCTACTAACTAGTCATTCGACAGGTCTATTCTACTACTTGACTACGACCTATTCTATATACAATGAAGACATGTCTATTCTTAAACTTGTCTAGGGCCTATTCTATATACAATGAAACAATCTATTGACTAGTCTACGGACCGGTCTACTGACTAGTTTATGGATATTATATAATCTATGAACTAGTCATTCTACATGCTTATTATTGGACTGGTCTATTGCCTATTCTATATACTATGGACCAATCTACTGATTGGTCTTTGGAATAGTCTACTAACTACTTCAGTTTATTGGCTGGCCTTTTATATAGTTTATAAACTAGTCATTTGACATGTCCATTTATTGACTCGACTAATCCGTTGAATGGTCTATGGACCAGTCTAATAATGTATCTAGTTTATAGACCTACCTATTTTAAAGTCATTCGATATGTCTAATCTATAGTCTTGCCTATGGACCTGGTTGACTCGGTTTTAGATCAATTTGACTTACCTATAGAGTTCATTTTGTTGACTACAGACGAATCTTTTAAATATTGATTAGACTTTTCAAATGCAAAACTGTTCTATAGCTTAACAATCCTACCACCTTATATCCGCCAGTATTAAGAATTTATGTGAGTGTCAGAGTATATCAGAATGTATTGTTGGTTTGGATGAATATGTGCATTTGTTTTGCTTTTCAAATATTTTATTCCACATACAAATAGCATTCATTCGTTTTGTTCTCATACCCATCATTCCATTTTATACATTGTTTTTTTTTTCTCGGTAAATTTGCATTCATTACGAGTTTTATTTACAATTTTTCACAGAGTTTAGAAAACACACAAAAAAAAAGAATGTAAATTTAGTTTTTTTTACCAATTTTTTTTTCCATTCGTTTATTGTAACCATTTGAATTGATTGTCTATACACATGTTTCGTTAGCTAAAACTATACGCTTTCGTAATCGCATGTTGTAGATTTCTATTTCGAAGAATTTATTAATTGAAGTTTAACACATTTACTAGGAGCATGTGTACAGCTCTCCTGTTTCAAATATAAAATTTTTACTTAATTTAAAAAAATGAAGTTGCAACATGAATAAATATAAAATTTAATTGGTTTCTTAACAAATACTGTTATATGCAGCGTCAAGTATTGTACAGTAGTTTTCCGATTTAACGAACCCATATGTTGTCAGGCCTGTTCGTAAAATTGAAAAGTTCGTTATATGCAGTACTAAGTAAAACGTGGGTTTTTGATAGGGAAATAATTAAAAATAGGTACATAAAATATTTTTTAAATGTATTTTATAAAAATTTATTCTTTTTTTATAAAAATAGTACAAAACACAAAACTCCGAATCTTATATACCCACCTTCAAACCATATTTGTGTCGAATTTAATCGCTGTATTTTTAATTCTGTCATGAGCTTTAAAGTTATTTCTCGAAGTTCATCGCTATACTCGTATTTTTAAGCGAGTAATGAGCGTTGAAGTTATTTTCTTAAGGGGGCCTGATATGGAGGGTAAGGTCAATTATGGACCGATTCCCATAAAATTTGTTAGAGATATCGTTTAGTACTCGGCGTACTCGTATTGTTAAGCGAGTATTGAGCGTTAAAGTCATTATCTGAAGGACGGACGGACATAGCTACATCGAACTAAAATTTAATAAGAACACAGAATGAGTTACAGTTTTGGGTATAAAAGCACCGCTTGCTACAACTTAGGTTATTTGTTATTTTTGATAAATGTCATTTTATCTTAATTTAAATAAAATTTTTATTAGTTCGTTAAACAGAGTACAAAAAACAAGTTTTGTTCGTTATTTAAAAATTAGCTAGTTCGTTAAATGCGATGTTCGTAGAATTGAATGGTCGTTAAATCGAAAAACTACTGTATTACAATAATAACTGGATCAATTAAAAATGTAATAGAATATGTTAATTTAGATGGTTATGAAGCGTTTTATTTATGCTACATTGTGCTAACAAATACTAATAAAAAAAGTTAGGAAATAAAAAATATTAAATTTCGAAAATTTTCCAAAAAAATGTAAAATTTTAGAAAAATTTTTAATAAAGTTTACATCATTTTCCTCTTTAATAGTTTTGGTTAAAGTTTTGTGAAAATGAAATATCGTAAACAAGCATATTTAACTACATTATATTGTTTATAAAATAAATAAGATAAATTTGGCAATAAATTTAAATATAAATAGAGTAATAAACCAAACAACCACACAAACACATACACCGTCATGATTACATACTCTACAGAAAACCCTGTAGTTTTGGATAAATCTCCAAACGGATCTTCAATACTCCGACACAAATTTAGAGACACATGGGGCGCTATACATAATATAGTTTCAGTTGCTTAACATTTTTACATATTAATTGTTTAATAAGGTTGCATTGTATTTTTATAAAACTGCTGGTTTTACTCGTTAAATTTACATAATGTGACCTCAATTGTTTGACAGTAATAATGTTTGTTTTACATTTTTTTTTTTTTGGTTCTATCTAACAGTTTTTTTGGTATTTTTCAACAAAGCTAAATGCAAAAAAGAAAACACACAGACAATAGAAACAATACAAAAGCTTGTTGATTAATTTACAATTATGTTAAATACAATAAATAAGATTAACAATACGAAGTTTGTGTACAAAAATTATAAGTTTTTTAAGAGTTCACGAGAAAAATTCGGCGAAACCCTTGATGCTATAGTCTTGTGGACTTGCCTACAGTCAAGAGTATAGATCTGTCTTTAGTCAAGATTAGAAATATTTATAGTCAAGACAATAGACTTTCCTATATTCAACACTACAGACTTGCCTACAGTCAAAACTATAGATCAATATATAGTCAAGACTATAGATCTGTCTATACTCAAGACTATAGATCTGTCTATACTCAAGACTATAGGTCTGTCTATAGTCAAGACTATAGATCTGTCTATAGTCAAGACTATAGATCTGTCTATAGTCAAGACTATAGATCTGTCTATAGTCAAGACTATAGATCTGTCTATAGTCAAGACTATAGATCTGTCTATAGTCAAGACTATAGATCTGTCTATAGACAAGACTATAGAGCTGTCCATAGTCAAGACTATAGAACTGTCTATAGTCAAGACTATAGATCTGTCTATAGTCAAGATTATAGATCTGTCTATAGTCAAGACTACAGATCTGTCTACAGTCAAGACTATAGATCTGTCTATAGTCAAGACTATAGATCTGTCTGTAGTCAAGACTATAGATCTATCTATAAACTTAGACTGCTCTATAATTAAGATTATGCACTAGTTTATGATCAAGCCAGTAGATTGATATATTGTCAAGACTATAGACTAGTCTATACTTCAGAATATTGACTGGCCTATGATCTAGATAATAGACTGATCTATGGTCAATATTATGAATAGTTTAAATGCATTATAAATTCATAATACTTCCCAGTTATGTATATGCCTGTGAATATTTTTGTTTTAAATTTCTGTTGAAATATGTTTAATTTAATGTTTAAATAATGTTTATGTCAAATGAAAATAGCAAATTAATAAAATGTCTATTTAAATTCTAATAAATTTTATAGCATTTATAAAAATTCAAATCAAAAAAACTTGTAATTCCTAAACTACTAATAGTTATATGACAATAAATGTTTAGTTAAATATATTCTTTTATTAGTTACAAACTAAATTTGTTTTAACGTTAAAAAAAACATTTATAGAAAATAATACAATTTTATTGCTGTAACTGCAACAGTTATAAACCAATTTATAATTTTTATTTTATATTTTTTTTTATTTACAATTTTATTACTCTCGTTTATTTCCTGTTCTTTCATGTTTTTTTATTATTTTTGGAATAAGAGTTAATAAAAACAAACATATTTTTATTATTTTCCATATTTTGCAGTTTAATACAACGTGATACCAGACCCACACCAATTATCAACTGTCGCATGGGCAGTGGGAAACATACGAGAAATGCATCGCCAGCACCTGATCATCGTACAGAGGCACGTTTACGCATCGATCCGAAAGTGTTGGTATTTGTAGAGACAACGTATTCAGGATTGGGACGTGATATTGCAGAATTACTTGTTTACAATCGAATAAAGTAAGTAAAACAACCAGAGACAAACAATAGAAAATATTTTTTTTTGTTTTATTTGTTTTTTCATTTAATTGGTTTTTAAATGCCAAAAGTGTTTTGGGGATTTGTGCATAAATACAAACGTGTGTATAGTAGTTGCAATTACCTGAAAAGTTTATTGGTAATAAAATATTGTATTTGCTTTAATTCCGCATGAATTTAAAAGGGGTGACCCCTTAAGGCGCCCACTTAATTTGATTGATTAATTTCTTTCTTTTTTTCATAATTATTGTCTCTATTGTGGTTTATTATGGAAACGGAAGCTGCTGTTGTTTTGTGTTTGTGTAAGAGTGAATATTTATTTTGGTTTTTAGTATATGTGAATTTGTACATAAATAAAGACCTCAAAGGATTTATTGCAATAATTATTTTGCCACTGGTTTACAGGGAGAGAGATGTAAGGTGTCATTGAATTTGTATTTATTTAACTATGTTTTGTGGTTTTAGGTTTTTGTGACAAATTAAACATATTTAAAACCTGGTCAACCTTTATATTCATTTCAATGTACAAATTCACATGTAATTGATCAAAACAAAATCCACGAAACAACAACAACACAATAAATGAACATTATTGATGTCGTATTATCATTCATTCATTTTCTTATATGAAGCAAGTATGTTTAACCAAAATTTAAACCAACACACAAATTCTTTTATTTAGAAACTTTTCTATAAATTCTATAATTTAACAAATTTTTGCAAAACTATTTTTTCAGCTTATTTCTATTTTTAAAGAAAACTGTCTAGATAATTCATATTTTTTTTTTTCATTTATTTTTAAAGATTTTTTTAGAAAATTCTTTTTTAATAGAACATTTTCCAAAAAACTCCATTTTTAAACAAATTGAGAAAAAATTCATTTGTATAGAAAATTTTCGAAAAAAAAAATTCTCTTTTAAAAAACAATTTTCGAGAAAATTCTCTTTTAATAATATAAAATTAAAAAAATCTATTTTTATAGAATATTTAAAAAAATATTTTTTTGTACAAATGTTTTGTAAAATTTTCTAAAAAAATTCCCTTTTTATAGAAAATTTTCGAAAAACATTCTATTATAAAATATTTTCGAGAAAATCTTTTTTTATAAAAAAATTTTATTCTTTTTGTATGAAAAATTTTGGAAAAATTCTCTTTTTATAGAAAATTTAAGCAGCAAGTTTACTAAATATTCTCGTTAAAAGAAATAAATATTCTTTTTATAAAAAAATTTCGACAACAAAAATTCATTTTTTTGACAGTTGAAAGAAAATTCTTTTTTTATAAAAAAATTTTACAGAAAATTTTCTTTTTATAGAATATTTAAGAGAAAATACTATTTTAATAGAAAGTTTGACAGAAAATTCTCTTTTTTTATCGAAAATTTGAGAGCAAATTCTGTTTTTATAGAAAATTTTCGAGAAAATTTCTCTTTTTATCGAACGTGAGTGAAAAATATCTATTTTATAGAAAATTTAAGAAAAAATTACTTTTTTTATTAAAAATTTAAAAAAAATTCTTTTTATAAACAATTTTCGAGAAAATTCTCTTTTTATACAAAATTTTGAAAAAATTCTTTTTTATAGAAAATTTAAGCAAAAAATTAAGAAAAAATTCGAAAAAATTTTATTCTTATAAAAATTCTCTTTTTTTTAAGAAAATTTGAGAGAAAATTCTCTTTTTATGGAAAATTTTAGAGAAAATACTCTTTTAATAGAAAGTTCGAGAGAAAATACTTTTTTTATTTGAGAAAAAAATTCTCTTTTTAGAGATAAATTGAGAGAAAATAGAAAGTTTCAATTTTTAAGAAAACATTCAAGAAAATTTTCTTTTTATAAAATATTTTTGAGAATATCTTTTTTATAAGAAATATTAATTCTTTTTTAAAAAATAAAAGATTTTGGAAAAAATTTTCTTTTTAGAAAATTTAAGCAAAAAATTAAAAAAAAATCTTTTTTTTTATAAAAAAATTTGAGAGAAAATTTTCTTTTCTTAGAATATTTGAGAGAAAATACTCTTTTAATAGAAAGTTTAAGAGAAAATTATCTTTTTATAGAAAATTTAAGAAAATTATCTCTTTATAGAAAATTTTAAATTATTATTTTTTTTTTATAGAAAAGTGAAGAGAAAGTTCTTTTTTTATATAAAAAGCTTGCGAGAAAATTCCCCTCTTAATAGAAAATTTTTGAGAGAATTCTAATTTGATGGAAAATCTTCGAGGGAAAGAACTCTCTTTATATATTTTTTTGAAAAAATATTTTAATTCTAGAAAAATTTCTTTCAATAGAAAATTTTTTGAGAAATTTATCTTTTAAAGAAAATCGTTATTTTATAGAAACTATTGGAATAAAATTTCTTTTTTATAGAAATTTTGCAAGAAAATTCTATTGTTTTTCAAGAATTTTATATTTTTCTAAAGAATTTTCAAAAAATTATTTTATATACATAAAAGCATCTTAGTCTAGTTCATTAAACACAATTCATTATATTGTCTATTCTCTATTGCTTTTCTTTTAAATTTCCCTGGAAAAAAGTTTAAAACATGTGACCCTTTTAATAACTAAGTACAAAAACAGAGTAAGACTAAGGGTCTTCACTATTATTGACTTCAAAAGAAAAAAAAAAACAACATTTGACTGAAGAACATTGTGCAAAATATGTAACACCATCTGATGCTGTTGTAATGACATGATATTTAACATTTTACAACTTGTTTAACAGCAGCATGGCAGTCAAAATGCACACAACACTGATGTACATACTAAGACTTTGTACTATCATACACCACCGCACCTTATAAGAGTTGTAGGTGTTGTACACTATTTTTGTTCATAATAATCGGATAAATTGTGTTGTCCTTATGGTTTTTTTTTATTACAACCAATTACGAACACCATCTTTTTTTCTGCAGACAGACAGATGAAAAACGTTTGGTTGGTAGTAATGGTCGTTTATGGTCAGTTAACAGTATGATTGTTAGTAAAAAATTAAAACAAACAGAGATAACATCCGATTAGTTCGGATAATGGTTGTTGTGTATTAAAAATGTTTTTGATTAAGTCGATGTTGAAGTTGAATAAAGGATTAGGTCTTAATCCCTAGTTTACTATAGTAAAATTATAGTAAATTTTTAAGAATAATATAATCTTGGATTATGTTACGAGATCCTGTATATTTGACAGGTGGACCTTTGTTTTAGTTTTTATATTTATTTGCGTTTGATATCATAATTAGTATTGGAGGGATTTACAAAATGTTTGAAAATTCGATATTTTAAGCGTGTGTATTATGTACGTCTACTAATTTCAACATTATAAAACAGTGATCGGCACAAAAAGAACTAAATTATTTCTGTGCTACAAAATTCCTAGTACATCTCGGCCAACATACATATATTCGCCTGCTTATAGTCACAAGTGCCGATCACTGCTCTACATATAGATTTCATAACATCATGTGTAAGAGAGCGTTGCAAAAAATCTGTGTGTAAATGTATAAATGTATGTGTGTGTGTTTATAGCACTGTCGTTTCAATATAATTAGGTTGCCGTTTTACATTTTAATTAGGTAAATTAGTTAAAAGCATTCTCTTAAAGCTCCTCTCACTCCTTTCACTACCACTCTTCGGCGTTTTTCCAAATGCTTTTCTTTTATACATTATGTTTTGCCTTTTTGTTTGTTGTTGTAGTCGTCGTCGGAAAATATGAATTTTCTTGTTGGCTGAGTTTTTCCAACAAAAATTGCTGAGGTTTTTTGTTTACCAGCTAATATTTGTTTCCTGCGTTTACTTCTCTTTCAACGCTTGCATTTAAATATTCGCCTTGTAAATTGCTGTAGAACTCTGTAATTTTTTGTTTGTTTCAGAGTTTTGCTTTTTTCCCCTTGATTTCATTTTGTTTTTTTTTTTTTCTTTTTGGGTATCATTTATTTCTATTTCTTAATTTTGAAATTTTGGTGTTAGATGTTAATTGAACTAGAGAATTTCTATTACCACAACAACTTCTTACAAAGTTTTGGATTGTTTAAAAAGGAAATTTAAATTGAACTTTTGGCGTTCTCTCTAGATATGTGGCTTCGATAAGAATTAATTGAATTCAAAATATTTTTAAAGATGACAAAGTAATATTGTAATTAAGAAAAGTAATTAGTAATTGAAGAAATATTTTTATAGAACAATTTCGGAAAATTTCTATTTTATATACAATTTTCGAGAAAATTATTATTTAATAGAGTCTTTTTGAAAAAATTATCTTTTACAGAAAATTTTCGATAAATTCTGCGAGAATTTTGAAAAAAACTCTCTTTTGTAGAAAAATTTAGGGAAAATTCTCTTTTTATAGAAAATTTTCGAGAAAATTCTCTTTTTAAAGAAAATTTTCGAGAAAATTCTCTTTTTAAAGAAAATTTTCGAGAAAATTCTCTTTTTATAGAAAATTTTCGAGAAAATTCTCTTTTTATAGAAAATTTTCGAGAAAATTCTCTTTTTATAGAAAATTTTCGAGAAAATTATCTTTTTATAGAAAATTTTCGAGAAAATTCTCTTTTTATAGAAAATTTTCGAGAAAATTCTCTTTTTATAGAAAATTTTCGAGAAAATTCTTTTTTTATAGAAAATTTTCGAGAAAATTCTCTTTTTATAGAAAATTTTCGAGAAAATTCTCTTTTTATAAAAAATTTTTGAGAAAATTCTCTTTTTATAGAAAATTTTCGAGAAAATTCTCTTTTTATAGAAAATTTTCGAGAAAATTCTCTTTTTATAGAAAATTTTCGAGAAAATTCTCTTTTTATAGAAAATTTTCGAGAAAATTCTCTTTTTTATAGAAAATTTTCGAGAAAATTCTCTCTTTTATAGAATATTTTCGAGAAAATTCTCTTTTTTATAGAATATTTTCGAGAAAATTCTCTTTTTTATAGAATATTTTCGAGAAAATTCTCTTTTTTATAGAAAACTTTCGAGAAAATTCTCTTTTTTATAGAAAATTTTCGAGAAAATTCTCTTTTTTATAGAAAATTTTCGAGAAAATTCTCTTTTTTATAGAAAATTTTCGAGAAAATTCTCTTTTTTATAGAAAATTTTCGAGAAAATTCTCTTTTTTATAGAAAATTTTCGAGAAAATTCTCTTTTTTATAGAAAATTTTCGAGAAAATTCTCTTTTTTATAGAAAATTTTCGAGAAAATTCTCTTTTTTATAGAAAATTTTCGAGAAAATTCTCTTTTTTATAGAAAATTTTCGAGAAAATTCTCTTTTTTATAGAAATTTTTCGAGAAAATTCTCTTTTTTATAGAAAATTTTCGAGAAAATTCTCTTTTTTATAGAAAATTTTCGAGAAAATTCTCTTTTTTATAAAAAATTTTCGAGAAAATTCTCTTTTTTATAGAAAATTTTCGAGAAAATTCTCTTTTTATAGAAAATTTTCGAG
>NC_060953.1:63252561-63316706 GCF_022045245.1 Lucilia cuprina | reverse complement strand
TTTTATAGAAAATTTTCGAGAAAATTCTCTTTTTATAGAAAATTTTCGAGAAAATTCTCTTTTTATAGAAAAAATTGTGGAAAATTCCCTTTTGAAGAAAATTTTCGAGAAAATTCTCTATTTACCCAAATTTTTTGAGAAAATTTTTGAGAAATTTCACTTTTTATAGAAAATTTTTGAGAAATTTACCTTTTAATCGAAAATTTACGAGAAAATTCTCTTATTATACAAAATAATGGAGAAAATTTTTATTTTAATAGAAAATAATCAAGAAAATTCTTTTTTATAGAAAATAATAGTGAACATTCTCTTTGTATAGAAAATAATCGAGTACATTCTTTTTTTACAATTTTCTCAAAATTTTCTTTTTATAGAAAATGTTTAACCTCCGGTAGGTTAGTGTTTAGCGTTTAGTCTGGTAGAGCGGAGGTGGTGGGTTCGATTCCCACCTGACCACTGGTTAAGTAGCACACAACAGGCCCGATAGAGGCCTAGGTGTAAATCTTCTTCTTCTCCTTTCGAACTAACTAACTTTAGATGATTATCTTTTTATAGAAAACTTTGCAGAAATTATTTTTTAATATAAAATTAAAAAAAAAATTTATAAAAAAAACTAAGAAAATTTTCCATATATGTAAATTTTTTTCCTGCTTTTCTTAAATTTATTATCCACTGTACACATCCTTTATTCTTCCTTTATCCATATGTACACCAACAGCTACCATTTCAAGCACTTTCAGACACATTAAATTTGCTTAAAAGTGTTTAAAATTTTATTAATAATATTACTTTCTTGTACAAAAGAAAGCTACATACAGAGTACTGCTGCTCATTAAAAATTGCGAAAAATAATGAGACAATATATTTTTACACACTCCTGCTTCTCTTTACCACTACATACGCATTTTTACTCCATTTGCTATTTTGAAAAATAAATCTTTCTTCAAACTTGAAATACATCTTACACAACTAGTGACACACACATATTCATAAACATGTTCGCGTATTTTGGTAAATTAACAAGATTTTTGTTAAAAAAAAAAAAAAAACATCTTAAGCACTTTTCTTTATCATCCTTGCAGATGCTTGTTTGCCAACTGTTAAGAAGGGAAAAGAATTTAAAGGGGAAACAATTCAATTTCCTTATTTTTCTTTTTTGCTTGCAAGATAAAGTTGAAAAGCGTAAAAAGTGTCGTTTAACATTGCGTATGAAATATATTTTGTAATAAAAAACAAAAATGACAACCTTTTACAAAAAATAAGAAAAAAACATGCTAGATATTGATGTCATAAAACAGTGTTTATTCATAGAATTGTAGGAAGGAGAATGAATGAATGAAGGATAACAAGTTGCCAGCCACCACCCTCTGCTAGAGTGTTTGTGTATTTATAGCTGCTGTTCACTCTTGCTGATTATCGTCAATTTAAATGACATCAATAATAAGGGAAAATTGTATAAAATTGATTAGCTGACAATCCATTTTTTGAACACGCAACTCATAAAATTTGGCCAAAAATAATAAAAAGCCAACACTTTCACAGTTGGATAGATGGATGGATGGATGGATGGATGGATGGATGGATGCATGATTGTATAGAGCGTGCTAAATATAATAAAATAGTGTAACGGTTGATATTATACTATTTTTAGACAAGAATTACCTGTTTGGAAATTTAAAAGTTAAATTTGATTTTACATTTCAAATTTTGGTTTTACAAAGATTTTATTTCTAAAAAGTATTCAAAATGTATAATTTTCGAACTTAACTTTGCTAAATTATTATTCACAGCATCGAATGAATAAGTTAAAATCTTTCGTTCACAAAATGTGTTGTCCTCTACATGTGTTCTAAATAATTTTATATGACATGTTTTGCCACACACGATTTACAAAATTTGTAAATTTATTTTGAAAAACTTAATTCCTTTGCACCCAAAAAAAAAACTTTATTTTCAAAGAAATTTTCCTCTTTTAGCAAATTTTCTCTAATTAAAAACATTTGCATCTTAACTTCAACAAACTGGTATTCATTAATATTCCTAGTGGGCGATTTCTAACTCAGCTAACGAATAAAAAAGTTTCTGGTTCTATTTTTTTTTTTTTTTGCAAATTTTTACACGCAAATATTTGTTACTTTTTGGTAAGAAAGTACACAACACACATGCTCACTCACTCACATACATACGTACACATGAAAAAAGGTTACACATAAAGTTATTCCAGCCGTGTTGTAGGGTTAAATGTGGACTTTTCTGACACATTTCTACCTTTGTTGCCTTTTTTATGCATTTTATAGCAGAGAACAAATCAATTCTCACTTTGGTACAGCGAAATACAATGAACTCTCTTGTGCTCTTTCTTTTAAATGATCATATGCTCTCACACGTGTAAAAACAAACAAAACCAGTGAGAGAATTAATTTTTAATTCTTTGTTCTTCGCTGCTGTAGTTTCTCGAATCAATCTATCAAATATTTACCTTAGTGTCTAACGGAAATCTATCTAAGATTGACTTAAATCCACTTTAATGTCTTCGAGGCTTTACTTTAAAACAGAGAAGCTCAATAATGTCATTTCATAGCACGCGTGATAGGGTTAGAAAATTCTGCTGACGCTAAGTTGATACACATACACTATATGCTTAATTCTTCTTTTTATAATGAGTTTGCTCTCAACTTAAAAAACAAAAACAGTTTTTGATCAGCACTTGTCGAAGCAAGGTCTTTGCGCGACGTTTTTAAAATATACACAGAAATACAACAACAAAATTTTGAGAAATCTTTATAGTTTGTAGTAATTTTATTAGTTTACTTCTATTTTGAACTGAATTCTGTTCTCTGCTGCTTTACAAACACAAATAAAACTATGGTAGTATGTGTTTGAGCACCACTGCTCTACTCTTTATTAAGCGAGAATAATAGGCAATTAAAGTATGTCGTTGCTTTAGTGAACGAAGCAATCTATGAAATAATTACCATAATATCTACGGGTAATCTATTTAAGGTAGATAATCTACTAATAACTCACTATAAAGTTTTAACTTTTGTCCAATGCAGCTTTAGAATGAGTGTACCACAGCTTTAAAATGAGTGTAAAAAAAATATCTCTCAGTTTTTCATACCCGTGTAAGCAAATAAAGAGTGCAAAAAAGTACTAAAGAGAGCCAAACCTCACCCCTAATAATCGAACCAATAAAGTCAGTCAATATTACACAGACTAGTAATACTTTAGAGAAAAGGCACTTACATCTAGCTGTGATTTTAAAAGTCTTAACTTTAGGTTATTTATCTATCTCTATTTGGGTTTATTCTCCCCGATCTGCAAGGATTTGTAAACTACACAATCAAACACTTGTATGTATATGAATATGTGTATAAATTTGTATACTGAACTTTCCCAGCAGTTCGGTTGGACAGTTCCGAACTATCGACAGTCCAGGTGATTAGCTATATTGACATGTGTTTGATCTACAAGGAAGTAAATCGTCACCTCATAGATAACGTAGAGACATCAAAAGGCTGAAGTTTGTTTTTTTAATGTCCACTCTCTCGCTTACAAAAGGGGACACTAAAGTCACGAATGTGTTCAACCACCTTTGCAAAAAGTACATCTGTGACGAAAGACAAAAAAGAGCCAAGCCATCTTTTTCAGATGCGTTAGCTCTTTGTCGAACTGCTGGGTTGTTGTACAATGTTCCATATGTATGATTTTTGATACCCATTCTGCAAATGTTTTTTTTTTTTTTGCCTTTAGCCTGACATTTCTACTCTTTACTATATACGTACGTACAAGAATCTATAGAAATTTGGTTAAATTCTGTCACAGAACCAAGAACCAAAAAAAGGGCAAAAATAACGAATTGTGTAAAATTGTGATTGCTTTATTGGTTGGAAAATTGTAAGTTGGCAACAAATTTTACTATGATTTTCATTCTTTATGTTGTTTTCTGTTCTGTTTTTTTTTTCTTCTTTAACAATATTTTTTATGTAAAGCTGATAAAAAAGAGGCAATAGAAGTTTAAATTGTTACCCCAACCAACCAATCGAACCCCTGCTAAGAGTTTCTTTTGGCAAAGGGGTTTTAACTATTAAATAAAATAAACAAAAATGTTGTGAAGGCATCACTATCACTAGTAATTTGTATTGACTGATAGACAGGCATGTGGTAGTATTAAAGTTATTTTTATATTTTCTTTTTTTAATGATAGGCTTTTACATTTAAATTTATACTTATGGATATCAGCTAATTGGAAACATTATTATTTTTGCTGACTGTTTCGATATTTTCATTTTGTTAAGACAATACGCTTGACTTAATTTTTAACCTTATATGCTGTAATTAGATTTAATCACAAATACATATATATTTTATTTTGTAATATATTTTGGAAGAAAGGAAGTCAAGACAGTACACTTTCTACATTCTTTTCTATAGGTTGTTCTATAGTCAAGCCTATAGACTGTTCTATAGTCAAGACTATACTCTCTTCTAAAGTCATGACTATAGACTGTTCTATAGTTAAGACTATACACTCTTCTATAGTTAAAACTATAGACTGTTGAATATTCATGACTATAGACTGTTGTACAGTCAAGACTATAGATTGGTCTATAGTCAAGACTATAGATTGGTCTATAGTCAAGACTATAGATTGATATATAGTCAAGACTTTAGATTGGTCTATAGTCAAGACTATAGATTAGTCTATAGTCAAGACTACAGATTGGTCTTAAGTCAAGACTACAAATTGGTCTATAGTCAAGACTATAGATTGGTCTATAGTCAAGACTATAGATTGGTCCATAGTCAAGACTATAGATTGGTCCATAGTCAAGATTTTAGATTGGTCTATAGTTAGTTAGTTAGTTAGTTAGTTAGTTAGTTAGTTAGTTAGTTAGTTAGTTAGTTATTTAGTTAGTTTGAAAGGAGGATGTATACACATCAAATCCGAAGAAATACACCTAGGCCTCTATCGGTCCTGTTGTGCGCTCCTTAACCAGTGCCACGGCTGAGAATCGAATCCACGACCTCCGGTCTACCAGACTAGAACACTAACCACTAACCTATAGGAGGCCACTAGATTGGTCTATAGTCAAGACTATAGATTGGTCTATAGTCAAGACTATTGATTGGTCTAGTCAGACTTTTCTATAGTCAAGACTATAAACTGTTCTATAGTCAAGACTATAAACTGTTCTATAGTCAAGACTATAGACTGTTCTATAGTCAAGACTATAGACTATTCTATAGTCAAGACTATAGACTATTCTATAGCCAAGACTATAGACTGTTCTATAGTCAAGACTATAGACTGTTCTATAGTCAAGACTATAGACTTTTCTATAGTCAAGACTATAGGCTGTTCTATAGTCAAGACTATAGGCTGTTCTATAGTCAAGACTATAGGCTGTTCTATAGTCAAGACTATAGGCTGTTCTATAGTCAAGACTTTGGCTGTTCTATAGTCAAGACTATAGACTGTTCTATAGTCAAGACTATAGACTGTTCTAAAGTCAAGACTATAGACTGTTCTAAAGTCAAGACCATAGACTGTTCTATAGTCAAGACTATAGACTGTTCTATAGTCAAGACTATAGACTGTTTTATAGTCAAGACTATAGACTATTCTATAGTCAAGACTATAGACTATTCTATAGTCAAGACTATAGACTGTTCTATAGTCAAGACTATAGACTGTTTTATTATGAAGACTATAGATTGGTCTATAGTCAAGACTACAGGTTTGCCTATTATGAAGACTTTAAATTGGTCTATAATCAAGACTATAGATGGGGTATAGTGAAGACTATAGAATGGACTATAGTGAAGACTATAGATTGGACTACAGTCAATACTATAGATTGGTCTAAAGTCAAGACTATAGATTTTTCTATAGTCAAGAATATAGATTGGTCCTTAGTCAAGACTATAGATTAGTCTATAGTCAAGACTATAGATTGGTCTATAGTAAAGACTATAGATTGGTCTATAGTCAAGAATATAGATTGGTCTATAGTCAAGACTATAGATTGGTCTATAGTCAAGACTAAGATTGGTCTATAGTCAAGACTATAAATTGGTCTATATTCAAAACTATAGATTGGTTTATTGTCAAGACTAGAGAGTAGTCTATAGTCTACACACTATACATCATTATAATCAATACAATAGACTGCTCTATAGCCAAGACATAAAGCTATTAAGTTAATATTAATTACAAGAAAATTATATTAAATCCTTTAAATTATATCCTATTTAAGCTTATAAGACATTAATTCTTAAAATGCAACGAAATTTTATCAACGCTATTACACAAGTATTGTATAATATATATGTAAATCTCTTCTGTTCTTTCCTGTTCTCCTCCGTTTATGTCCTTATTTACATATGTATGTACATACATCATTTGCATATGTATTTGTAATAGCAGATTTATTTACTGGAACACATACATATAAAACTAAAATTGCTTAATTTAAAGGCATTTTGCCTTTGGACTTCCGTTTCCGTTATTTCTTAATTACTTTTAGTTTTTTTCGGGTGGTGGGGCTATTTAACATTAAAAGTTAAAATAAAAATCTCTTACTAAACACATGCATTCTTATGTAGATTTGTATGTAAGTATGTATATGGTAAAATTAATATCTACTATATGTATGTGTATTCAGGCATATAGTTGATTATGTGAAATGTTTACAAATATACATATAATTTTGTTTACATATGTATGTGTTAAACTTACATTAGATGGGTTCTTAATTTTACGAATAAGAACTTTTGCTGAAATTTATGTTCGTTATTGGATGTATATATTTGCTTTAGATTGGCGGTTAATTAAAGGATTAGATCTTTTATAATACAAACACTTGAAGCTATCTTATTTTGTTGTTCTTCTTTTTAATAAACTTACTTAACACATACGTAGGTAGTATGTGTAAACATACACAATTTTGTACACACATTTGTAGAAATATTTAGGTAATATGTATATATGTGTAAGTGTTAATGTTTTCATTTATTGCCACTTATTTGTATGCAAAACGCCTGAGCTAATAATGGTTGCTGGAATGTGTTCTTTGCTTCTGTCCACATGCAAAGTTTTATGTTATTTTTTACTTTGTGAATTTTAAGCCTAAAATGCCTTAAAACTTTCTGATAACATTTCCTTTATCAAAACTTAATTTTTAGTTTATTTTCTGTATTTGTTTGTTGACTTTTTAAAAACGCTTTTATTATTTATAAATGGACCTAAGGATACTTTATTTTGTTGTTCGTGAAATAAAATATCACTCATACAACTTGTAGTACAGTTAATCTTTGAATGTATATAATTTCGATTATCTAGATATAGAAACTATATTTTTCCAAATATTATAAACAACGAATGAATTTCAAATTTTTGTTCAAAATCTAACAAATTCATAATTTTTTCAATTGCTGTATTTTTATAAATCTTTTAACCAATCGTACAAATATGGAGTAATTTACGTCAGCGTAATTGACCTGAGCTACAATTTTTTTCAAGCTTAGGATGAGCTAAAGACCACTCTCTACCCGACAAGTATGTATATGTTACACATAAGTACTATCTCTATTAGGATGCTTCTCAACATATGTCAGGTATGCAAAGAATTAACTCCGAAACATAGTCTAACATTATCGATAACAAAAGGATAAGAATTCCCCACAGTCATCAGCAATGATCTCTTATTACAGAACATTCATACGACAAATTTATGAGAATGTGTTACAAAGACCCTCTCTACACCCAATTTGCAACTTATAGTCTTAGTATTCACACTTCTGTAGGGTCCTATTGAATTTTTAACAGCCCCACAATTTTAACCGGATATACAAATGTTGGCTAAAAACAAAAGCGTGTTGATCCTACGGGCAACTGACTCATCTGTAATCCTTTAGTTTCTGGTTTCAGCAAGTCTATTGAAAAAGGCGTTTTTAAGCTATATACGCCTGGTCAAATTGACATCGAAGTTTTTATGATTTTCAATAACATTCGTTGTCATAGTATGTAGTTGTAATTATCAAATCAACAAGAAAATTTTAATGTGTTACTAAAATAACAACGCTATGTTATCAAACAGAAAGTTGCGTTGTGAAAATGACAACGATTACTTGCAACAATGCGTTGTCAAAATGATAACTAGGTGTTATTTAAATTTTATACAAATCTACTTCTACGTCTTAACGTTAACAAACGTTGTAAGTTCAGCTTTGATAACGGATATTATCAATTTCGGTATTTTTCTACCGATTTTTTCCTTTGTGTTCTTTAAAAAAGTTTCCTGTTTAAAATCAACAAAATCAGTTTATAAATATAAGCAAAAAATCCTAGACAATCTCTGAAATTTGTTCAAAAAATTAAAATTTTAGAACATTCATATTTCACGTAAAATATGTTGCCTTTTCACTTCGTTCACTAACTTTTTTGTCGTGAAAACAAATCCCCTTTTGTGAATTTTTTTAATGAAATTTTATAAACATTGAACAGGTGTTCCATACAAAATCAACTATTGTGAATGAATTGTTCACAATAGACATTTTCCCTTCGAGGGAAATGAAAATTTCAAGGAAACAAAATTTTCACTTCTATTGGCGATAGGAGTGTCTGTGTTTGCTTGCGATTTAATAAGTTCTTCTTGCATTTGACAAAAATCCTAATAAAGTTTGTTTTTTTTAGTTCCTCGTGTCATAATCACCATATCTGAACCCCATAAATGTTTTTTCGCATTAAAATAACTTTACAATTTCATTTATAAATTATATTTAAATATGATGGAATTTTGTTACTCTTTTAAATGCAGATTAAAATAGTTAACTATATATTTGTTTTTAGTAAATCCCTGGTAAAAAAAAGAAGTAATACAGACGTCCCCTATTTTCACTTATTTCTAATTTATGTCGTTTGCATATAGTTTTAAAACTCCTACTCTTATATACAGTTTATAAATTTATAATGTTTTTTTCTCAGTTTTGTTTGAAATTTAAAAACATGTTGCAATAAAGAAAGGTGGAACCAATTCTGCTCTTTTCCTTCACACTTTTTATGTATAACAGTTACGCAACAATATATTTTATGTTTTTTAGGGATTCACATGTACATATATTTTTAGTTGATAAAAAATACACTGTGAAAAAATTAAAAAAAAAATAATTTTATAAAAAATTTATATGAATCTATATAAATGTATATGAAGACAGCTTTTAAATATGTAAATCTAGACAAAATTTGTTTAATATACATTATTTTGTTTTCAATCGGCTCTTCTTTTCTCTAACTGTATGGATATGTTATATGCAAAGTTTATGTTGTCTCTACCAAAAATATGCATTATTTGTAGTATTTTTTTTTTTTCTTCGTTTACTGTTATCGCCCAACTCTATATAATAGAGAAAGAAATAAATATATCTGCTGCATTTTTTTTTGGTGTTTGGAATTATTATGTCGAAAATCAGCATACAAGAGAAGTTTGCAAGAAACGAAAGAAAACTAACCATGTTTTTCTTTTCTTGGTTCGTTTTACGTTTATTTTACATTTATACTTTGGAATTTATTGTACAAATATTCACAATTTTCTTTTATTAGTACTTTTTTTCTCTTTCTTCTCTTAAATTTATGCACAATGTATAAAAGAAAATTTATATAAAATATTAAAATAAGAAAATTAATTCCACCAGATGACTTTTCTTGTCATAATGGTGTAGGTTAGTTATATTTTTGTTTATGACTTTTTTATGCAGTATATAAAATAATTATAGGTATGTTTAAAAATGGAGTTGAAAATCGTTATCAAACTTGAAAATTTGGCAAGATCAAACATAAAAAATAATGTTTTGTCAAAGTATGTTGACAAACAGAACTTTTCGTTGTCAACGATGCATTGCCAAAGCGACATTTCGAAATGACAACAATGCTTTAATGCAATGACAACGATACATTAACAAACTTACAACGGTGGTTGTCAAAATTTTAAATGTGTTTATAATTTCTCAATGACATCCATTGTCAAAACAGTCAAAATAGTTCTCAAATCAACAACAAAAATATAATAAACACGACTTTATAAAAGTAACAAATGATAATAATGTTTTACCACAGTGACATCACTATGTTGTCAAATTAAACTTTTCGTTGTCGAAATGACAACAATTTGTTGTCGAAGATGCATTGTCAAGACGACACAAAACGCAATCGAATTGACAACAATACCTTGATTCAATTGTCAAAATTACAACGGTGATTGTCAAACTGATAACTGAATGTTATAAAAATTGTATACACATTGTATCACTTTGGATAACGGATTGTATGAATTTCGGTAGTTTTCTACCGAAAGGAAATCTAGATTTTCATCTTTGATTCCTTATCTTTTTTTACATACACTCTGTTTTTTATTTATGTTGATGAAATATTCTAATCCAAGCTATTGTGCTCAACAAACCATCCCAATTTTTTCTAGTAGTTAAGAGTACTGTAAAATATTTGCTATATTTTAGTACATACTCTGCACAAAAATCATATTTTGGCAACAGTTGCTGATGACAAATTGCTTTAAATATATATGTAGAAATAAAATTCAGTACTTTAACAGGATTAGTTAATTTAGTGCGTTCGTCTTTATCGCAGTAGACTGTTTTTAAAGCCTTTTTCTAAGCGGCCCCAATCTCTATTTTAGGTAGAATTTGTTGTGGGTTTAACGATGGATAATTTAGTTTTATGTTATAAAAATCCTTCAGATGTTGCTCGGCGAGACCTGAAAATAAAAGATATTGACCCAGCAGTTCAATAAAGAGTGAAAGTATCTGAAAAGACACTAACCATTTGGTTGCCTCTAATTCATCTATCGTCACGGATGTACTCTTTGTAAACAATAATGAAGATGAAGATCACTTTTGTGTCCTCTTTGGAAGCTAGAGAGTGCACACTTGCAAAACAAACTGTAGTTATTTATTTGTATATTCGTAATCTATAGGGAGACGACTGATTTCATAGTAGGAAAAGCTCATGTTAAAGGAGTTAGTGACATGAACATGTATATGGCTTTTTTAATACACGTAGATTATAGCCCCAACATCACACTGGAACCGTTTCAAAATTTCATTAGGACACTTATATTTGTAATAAGCCTATATTTCACTCTCCTTGTGTCATCTAACTAATTTTAATTCATATGTAAGGTGCCACGCCCCTCTTAATAGACCGATCATGTTCTTCAAATTGTTCATATGAATTTGAATGTTGCCCATTCCAAATTTAAAATTTCTTGTTCTGATGATTTTCAAGATCTGCGAATATTTTTTTTATTTTTGAGAAAGGAGGCACGCACTTTGTTTTCAGACCGCCCATTTTTACTCAATTATTGATAATGGTACTGGTTTTAGATTTTTCACAGTTAGTTTGTTAACAAATCAGTAAGTTGGTTAGTTAGATAAATAGATAGACAGATAGATAGATAGATAGATAGATAGATAGATAGATAGATAGATAGATAGATAGATAGATAGATAGATAGATAGATAGATAGATAGATAGATAGATAGATAGATAGATAGATAGATAGATAGATAGATAGATAGATAGATAGATAGATAGATAGATAGATAGATAGATAGATAGATAGATAGATAGATAGATAGATAGATAGATATAGATAGATAGATAGATAGATAGATAGATAGATAGATAGTTATTTAATTAGTCAGTTTTTAAAGTATTTTCGGTAGCGGTTCAAAACCTCACTTGATCGAACAACTTAAATCGAATGTCTACTATTGCAGACCTCCGCATACGTTATAGAATAATATTTTCTAAGAAAATTAGAACTTTTTCAAATTCCGTTAGATTCTTTACAGTGTCATTTATTTGTTTTATATTATTTTAATTCACCTGCTGTTTTCAAATAACACTCCACAAAAAAAAGCTCCTAATAAAACTACAATTCACATATTCGTATCTTCGAACCATACCATGAATGTTGATGCCACTTCTGAACTTGTTTTCTCTTGTTGTACACTTCTTCTTCTTAAAAATTATACTTGTGTATTTTTGGCATAAATGCCAAAAGTCACAAGGTGGCCACTTTAATACAATTTGTTTTGTAGAATTTTGTTGCAAGTTTCCAAGAGCATACAACAAGTACATGTTGAAATCTAAAAAAGTCAACAATAAAATGTTTTTTTTGTAGAGTTTTGTTTTATTTTATATATATATTTTTTTAAAAATATTATTTTTATTATTGTAATTGACATGTAGACACTGTTATAAACATCTGTTACATTTGCTTTGCTACTTGTTAAAAGCCATTGTGTTTTTGGTAAGGCATTGAAACTTACTTTTGCATACACTTAGATTGTTTTGAGTAGACAGACTACTTTACAAACTCAAAATAACTTCTCTAGAAGTGAAAAAGTAATATAATATAAAATAATTTATGAGTTGTGAAAAAACATATTAAAACAAACTATTTCTAATAATTCTACTCTCTCTTATAGATCTTTACAATAAAAATACTATTTTCTTTATAGCTCAGTTTCCTTTATAGTCCTTTTAATCATATTAAAACAAAGAAACATATTACATAACTGAAATCTTTATATAGACATAACATAATCCTTTTCCTGTACTAGCTTAAAATTATATTCATGTGTATAGATAGTATGTCTATGAGTATTTTGTTGTCTTATGAAAACTCATTCATACATTGTACAATATTACACATACTTCTGCAACCACTTAGGATTTCCGGTTACATTCTTACAAGATTAATTTAAGAGGTTACCGAGAGATAGAAACAGGTGGTAAACCCCCTTCTCAAAAACGTACATATGTTGAGTGTTATCAATTGTTGTTGTTGTTGATTCCTCTTACGACCGCTATCATTTGTAGAAAATGAAATACACATGTTTTTATGTAGAATTTTTATGACATTGGTAGTAAAAATCATACATACATTTCTATGTTTAAAGGATACAATACATACGTTTGATTGTGTTGAAACATACTATAGAGTGTGTGTAAAAGAAATTCTTTGGTAAGCATATTGCAGGAATGCTTGGTTTAAACCAAAAATCGCCGAAATTTTCTATAAAAATAATAATTTTTTAGAAATTTTCTATAAATAAAGTGAATTTTCTCATAAAAAGAGAACTTTCTTTCTAAAAAAGAGAACTCTCTCAAAAATTTTTTATAAAAAATAAATTTCTCAAAATTTTTTCTATAAAAAAGAGAATTTTTTCAAACATTTTTATAAAGAAAGAATTTTCTTAAAAATTTTCTATAAAAAGAGAATTTTGTCGAAAAAGGAGAACTTTCTCTTAAATTTCTAAAAAATTTTCTATAAAAAGATATAATTTTTATAAAGAAAGAATTTTCTTGAAAATTTTTTTATAAAAAGAGATTTACGTCAAAAAAATAGAATCTTCTCTCAAATTTCTGAAAATTTTTCTATAAAAAGATAATTTTTTTTTTAAATTTTCTACGAAAAATAATTTTTTTTCGAAAATATTCTATAAAATGAGTATTTTTCTCGGAAATTTTTTAATAAGTGAATTTTCTTGAAAGGAGAGAACTTTTACATAATTTACAAATTTTTTTAATAAAAATTTTTTTAATAAAAATGAAATTAAAACAAAATCTATAAAAAGCTGAATTTTCTTGAAAACTTTCTATAAAAATATAAAAGTTATTTTTTCAAAAAAATTTCATAGAAAAAAAGAAAATTATCAAAAAATTTTTACAAAAATTAGAAAATTCTCGAAAAAGGTTAATGAAAAAATAATTTTCTGGAAAAATTCCATTTATTAGTTTTATAAAAAATATTTAAAACATAATATTGTTGTTGTATGACAAAAAAGCAATATTGCTGACACACCAAATATAAAAACAACAGCAACAAAACATATAAAATAGTGAACATTGTTGTGTACAACTGACTGCTTGCTCGCTCGTATTTATTTATGTAAATTTTTCCAAAAAAAATTCGGCAATGTCCTGGATTTTTCTTTTATTATATAATATTTTATTACGTTTTTTGAAATGTTGTCAAAAACAGAGTAAAATATATAGATACATACATATACATATAGTACAATAAATGAAATGAAAATTATGACATCTGCATGTTGTTTACAAATGCTGCAGCAGCAACACAATACAGACAAAAAATAAACAATAAATTTTGTGATTTAAACAAATGTGAATGGACATGTGTATATGGGGACCTGGTTTTTTTGTTTGAAAGGCTTTTTGTCATAAACATTTTTTGGTTTTTAGGTGTTTTAAAGCCGCACACATATTAAAGGATTGTGATTAGACGTATGAGAAAGTTTATGTTTATTTTGCATTTGCGTAAATAATACTTTTGTTGAGATAAACAAATAATGCAGTATAAAATAATGAAGATGGGGTTTAACGTAGATAGATAGATAGATAGATAGATAGATAGATAGATAGATAGATAGATAGATAGATAGATAGATAGATAGATAGATAGATAGATAGATAGATAGATAGATAGATAGATAGATAGATAGATAGATAGATAGATAGATAGATAGATAGATAGATAGATAGATAGATAGATAGATAGATAGATAGATGATTTTAATCTACTTATTTTAATAACAAATTTTGCTGTGTCTATTGTATAACATAACGCAATAAATCATTTAGACTAATTATATATTAAATGCCCTAAAAATTACTTGTCCTCACTAACAAATATAATTTGTGGTCATTAAAATATTATTTGCAATTCATCTTTATGCCACTTTTGCGAGTATTTGTACAAAATATTTATGTATTTTGTATAATTTCAAACACAAAGTTTACACAATATAAACACACATTTTTAATATAAAGGGTGATTTTTTTTAAATCCCACAAATTTCAAACGCTTTAAAATAAATCTGAGAATAGGTTATTATTCAGGCTAAGCTACCAAGCTTCGCTTACTTCTATGTATATTGAAATGAATTTATCAAAATTTTCGAACATAATCGAAATGATAAGGTCTTTAAACGATCCCTTAAAAAACAACCATTTATTTTTAAACTATTTAAAATCCATATCAAATAAATGTTCATACTCCAAAAAAAATGGTTGTTTACAAACAAAATGGACAAAATTTAAAAAAATAACAAAATATTTCTGCCTTAACAACATAGAATTTGTCAAAAAAAAAAAAAAAAAAAAAACGACAAACTACAACTAAAAACTGAAAACGTTTTATTTTGTGGTTACAACAAACAAGATTTTAGACCATTTAGCGCGAATTATTTAGTTTCCATTTCAACTCTTTTTTTATTTCATTCGTCCGTTTGTTGCTTTTTCCGTCTTTTAGTCGGTCGTTCGGCCTGTAAAGTTTTTGTTGGTTATTTTGAGGGCGGAAATAGGCGACACAATTGTATCCGGTGTCACATCAAAAACTATAGAGTTATTTTGATTCAAACAGCAGCACCAGCTATTGCAACAACACAAAAGAGATTCCTGCACCAAATACTATTTATTTAAATGTAATAACAACTATTTTAAAACATTGTACGAGTATAAATAAAATTCACGCCATGACATGAATATTTTTTGGTGGGTAAAAAACGGAAATATTTCTAAAATTTTTATAAAATAAACTAAAAAAAGAAATACTCAAACATTAGAAGCCTAAAGAGGTAAAAGTGTAACATCAGCATTTTTTTGCATATACAATTGCAAATTAAATGTCACAAAAATACTCTGGCATAAATATACATAAATACATTATATAAAATTTTGTGTATATATTGTAGAGGAAGTAGTTTAAATTCTAAAGGATATTGAAAAAAGAATTATTTTTTGGCTTTGATTTAAGCTATCTTTTTATATTTTTGGTAATATATGTATGTTTTTAGTAGTATATTTTAAATTTAATTAATAGTTTATTTTTTTACACGAAATACGATAGATAGATAGATAGATAGATAGATAGATAGATAGATAGATAGATAGATAGATAGATAGATAGATAGATAGATAGATAGATAGATAGATAGATAGATAGATAGATAGATAGATAGATAGATAGATAGATAGATAGATAGATAGATAGATAGATAGATAGATAGATAGATAGATAGATAGATAGATAGATAGATAGATAGATAGATAGATAGATAGATAGATAGATAGATAGATAGATAGATAGATAGATGGACCATCGATTCTATGTTCCATGGTTTATCTTCATCCTCTTCTCTCTTTTACAAATCATATTATTGTATTTAAACTAATAATTGCCTTTTAATGACAAATGCCAACTTGTCGTTTACCGAAAACAATAAACCTTAGCTAACCAATTCTTACGGCAATGTAATCTTAGCCTCTAAGGAATATAATTTACAACATCTTCTTGGCAACTCTGCAAAATGTGGCAAACAATATGTTGTGCATTATGTGGAATATTTTTAACATAAAATGAAAACAACTACACAAATTAAAACAAAAAAAACTAAAGAACCAACAATCAATAGCAGCATAGAACTTGGCAAGAAGGTATGAACAATAACTAAAAAAAGAAGCTATGTAATTCGTAAGTCATAAAGTTAACACATATAAACATTCTGACATTTTTAAGGTTATAGCCAGTTGTTGCAACAACTACCTGATATCATATGTAAGATCATGATGAGGTTTATTGTTATAATAATTATGCTGATGATAATGACAGTGATAGTAGAACTGTTGTTGTGAGAACTATGATAAACATAATTCCCCAAATAGTATTTATTAATACTCGAATAAAGTTAGTTTCCGTTCTCATTTCTAGTTTATTTATGGATAATGATGAGATATGGTTTAAAAGTACTGTTTTGGGTACATTTTTTAAAGAGGAGAAAACTACTTGAAATGGTGCATTTCAAATAGATATTACAGAATGTTTGCTTTTTAACAAAATTTCTAAATTTATTTCTTTAAATTAACTTTAAAACTTACAGAAATTTCGAAGACTTGTTATAATATAATTTTCAAGGCTCTTTCTACTACGTAAAATGTCAGAAGTTTTTTTCTTTCGAAATGTTGTAGCTTTTCATTTTCATCTGCTGCTCTTTTTTTTCAAATATCACTCACTACACGAAATATTTTTCACAATGAAAATCTAAAACACAAACATCATGATTCATTTTATTTCATTTTTTCTGATAATTTTTACCACCAACTCCATTCAGTCAGCAAGCCAGTGAGGCAGGCATTCAGCCAGTCATCCACTCGCTCATATATTTTTGTTGCAACCATCCATCCAACGTTCGTTCACTCGTTCGTTGCAATAATGAAAAATCCTGACAAAAGCTGACTTAAAAATAAATCGCGGTATACATGGCCATTGATGTGAGAAAATTGTATATGAAATTTAAAGTGTGCATTCGTCGTTATTAACACAATCTACTATAACGACATAAAGCAGCAAAGTTTTTTTTTTTTTTTTTGAAACTACAAATATTTTACACTGTTCAGCAGAAAAAACAACTGGGTTTGTTGTCGCTCGGTTGGAGTTGTTGTTATAACAACTATAGTTGTTTGATGTGTTCGAAAATAAAAATACACAAAATTAAATCACACATACCTCTGTAGGAGAGTGATATAAATTTTATAGTTTCATTGAAGAAGAGGGGCTAATGCGAATATTTGGGTTCCCCTTGGTTGTCACTAATTTAGAAGTGAACTTCGCTGTTTTTAGGCTTTAGACAAATTAAATTTATTATTATGGATGGATTTCTTTTCACCCCCCTTGATCCGTGCTTGAACTAGCAAGTCGTCAGAAATTTGGTTTTAAATGACTTTATATGATTTGCAACGCTTGTATCTTTTACCGGACCGGATTCGAAGAATGTCTTAGTTCTTGTTACCATGTCTCGGAAACCTGAGTCAGTTCGATCTCTAAAATACTATATGCAAAATGTGTAATAACTTAACGTAGTGAATGTTTGCCAAAACGTTGGATTCACATTATTTTGAATAAAATATATCATGTTCAGATGCAGTTTGTGATCCTTACTTCAAATTTCCTTAAAGTTTAAACAGGATAGTGTGTAGTATCTGAACCAATGTAAAATTTGCAATGTTAACATCGCCAAAGATCTTTATTCTTCTAAATATTTTCACGATATCACTAATTATTTAGAAGATCTGGTGTTCTTCTGACGTCATCACAAACCTGACATTGTCTTGCAACAAGTGGATCATGCGCAGTTGCAGACTCTAAACATTATGGGAAAGTCTACGAAAATCCAAAAAAATCACGTATACGATCAGAAGACGTCTGTCCTGAGTTCTACTGATCATGTTTTGCGCGATTTTGTCTGTTAATCAGTCTTCTCTTTAGTAGAAAAATATTCGTGTTTATCGTTTTTGATTGTCTATTCCAAGTTGTCTTTCAAAGCCAACAAAGTGGTTCAGGTTTTGATGGACATTGTATTTGTACAGTCGATGAAAGTATCAGGCTTTTGATTTCCTGCTTATCATTGATACTTTACTTATATAGATTAACCTTTTCGTGTAAGATCAGGGGATTGTTATCAAAAGGATGATTTTGGATTTCGTATTATCCCTGAAAAAATGTTTTACTAGATAAAAATTCTGATGTCAAAAGAAAATATCCACTGTCCTGGTACTTCAGTTTCTATATTGTTTGTCCAAGTCCCTTTGCAGTCCCCGAGTTTTCGTAAGACTTAGTATTGGTTACTAGCAAACCCTAGGTGCTCTACACATAGAGAGCTAAGTTTCGACTTTTAGTTGGCAACGTTTATGTGTTCCAAACAGGCTAGTTACACACTTAAATTAATCTTAAAAGTAATGTTTTTGGCCGATCTGGAATTGTTTCTCAAAACTATTGTATTAGTTTTGAATAACAAACAGAAACCTTTCCTTTTAAATATCATCTAATTTCTAACATTTTCATCTCTTCCTCTTAAATATACTGCATAAGTTTAACGAAACCATATCAAGTTCAGAACTTAAGAATCTCTAAAATAATTGCTTCGGGAATATGTTAAGTTTTAAATCCTAGAATTCTATCGTTTGCTAAGTTTAGAAGATTATCTGATGAGAGCTTGATTTCAAAATCTAAAATTTTTAAAAGAAAAGGGAACTATTTTTAATAAAATTCAAAAGAATTTCCTTCATAACCGAAAAAATGAGACTAGCACCTTCGGATTGAAGTCTACAAAGTCTCAAACATGAAAGATCTTTAATAGTTAACATTGACTTCATTTTTATATAAATACTCTTTGTAGTTTAAGTCAATGATTATAAATTAAACCCAAATTAAAACAATCCTCTGATATTCTGTTGCCAAAGGATGTCATCTATACAGATTATTGTCCTCACCGTGTTAGTTGAGGTAGAAGTCAACCCATTTCGATATAAAACCACAATTGATACTTCCCACCTAACCATTGATATTGTAATCCAATTGAAAGTGCACAATATGCATATGTATTCTCTTGTCAATAGTTATCCACTATCGCAGTTGCACTGTAGGGCACAACCGCAATAACCGAACAAAGAAACAGAGAGAAAAAAAAAGTGATCATAGATTTTATTATTACAACTGACAGCTTCAGAAATGTTTCATGCAGAAAATTGTGCAAAAAATATAAATGTTATTTAACAAAACGTTCAGTTATGATGGAGAAGTGAAGCCTTTTTATAATTCCCATTCCATACATGTGTTTAATTTATTAAAGAGTTTTTTTTTTGTACAAAATAAATTTAAACATGGTTGAACACCTAAAAAAAATGAAATATTTGGTTTTCCAACATTTAGTGATTGTAAAGTGCATATATCGTGAACAAAAGTTTAGAAGTTTTAAACACTTGATAGCGAATAACTAACTACTCTTTTAAAGGTTCCCAAATTTATTACATTTTTATAAAATTTGTCATGAAAAAAGAGAAATTAGATTAACAGGACTCGTTGTGTTACTCTTTTTATGTTCTTTTAATATTCCATAATTTTATAAATTCCCTTTTTTGTTCTTTCTAGGTACAAAATTGAAGTGGCCGGCAAAAGTCTTCCCTCCTTAACCAACTTGGATAAGGGACGATATGGCGTTATAGTCTTTGAAAATCTCGATAAGTATTTGCACATGGACAAATGGAATCGAGAACTCTTAGACAAATACTGTCGCGAATATTCCGTAGGCATTGTGGGTTTCGTAAGTCCAAGTGAGGAGACACTGGTGGCGGCACAACTTAAAGGATTTCCTCTCTTTGTGCACACAAATCTAAGACTACGTGATGCCAGCTTAAATCCTGCTTCACCTGTATTGCGTTTAACTAGGGCTGGAGAAACAGCTTGGGGTGCTTTACCCGGTGATGATTGGACAGTTTTTCAACATAATCATTCCACATATGAGCCCGTCGAATGGGCGCAGCGTAATAGTCAAGATTATCCTTCAGATGCTGGCGGACAAGTCCATTTGCCTTTATCTACCGTCCTACAAGATCATGGTCAATATGATGGCATAAAGCGTATATTCTTTGGCAGTAGTTTGAAATTTTGGCTTCATCGCTTACTGTTTTTAGATGCTCTATCCTATTTAAGTCACGGTCAATTAAGTTTGAATTTGGAGCGTATGATCTTGGTGGATATTGATGATATATTTGTGGGTGAAAAAGGCACTCGTCTTAGGCCCGATGATGTAAGAGCTTTGGTGGCTACTCAAAAAATTATAGCTGGTATGGTGCCTGGTTTTCGCTTCAATTTAGGCTTCTCAGGGAAATACTATCATCATGGTACTAGAGAGGAAAATCTGGGTGATGATTTTCTACTGCAAAATGTTCAGGAATTCAATTGGTTTTCACACATGTGGAAACATCAACAACCGCATTTGTATGATAATGTCACACTACTCATGTCGGAGATGCAACTTAATCATGCCTTTGCCGTGGAACACAACATACCCACGGACTCAGGTTACTCTATATCGCCACATCATTCAGGTGTCTATCCCGCCCATGAAATACTATATGAAGCCTGGAAGAAAGTTTGGCATATAAAGGTGACCTCAACAGAGGAATATCCACATTTAAGACCGGCCCGCTTAAGAAGAGGTTTCATACATCGCAACATAATGGTGCTGCCGCGTCAGACATGTGGTCTCTTTACACACACCATGTACATAGATCGTTATCCCGGTGGTAGAGATAAACTAGATGAATCCATTCAAGGTGGTGAGCTGTTCCAGACTATAGTCTATAATCCTATAAATATATTTATGACACACATGTCCAACTATGGTTCCGATCGTTTGGCTCTGTACACCTTTCAGTCGGTGATTAAATTTCTGCAATGTTGGACCAATCTCAAATTGGCCTCAGCGCCACCCATCCAACTGGCCGAAATGTACTTTCGTCTACATCCCGAAGAGGTAGATCCCATTTGGGGTAATCCCTGCGATGATCCTAGACATCGTAAGATCTGGTCGAAAACCAAAAGTTGTGATTCCCTGCCAAAATTCTTAGTTATTGGTCCACAAAAAACTGGCACCACCGCTTTGTATACATTCCTCTCAATGCACTCGGGCATTGTTAGTAACATACCCAGTCCGGATACCTACGAAGAGGTTCAATTCTTTAACGGCAATAATTACTATAAAGGCCTTGATTGGTATATGGACTTCTTTCCCGCCGAAGTGAATACCACTGTAGCACCCAATTCCAGTCCACGTTATATCTTCGAAAAGAGTGCCACCTATTTTGATGGCGAAATGGTGCCAAAACGGGCTCATGCTTTACTGCCACATTCGAAAATTGTAACGATTTTAATATCACCAGCTAAAAGAGCCTATTCATGGTATCAGCATCAGAGGGCACACGGTGATACTATTGCAAATAATTATAGTTTTTATCAGGTATGTAACGAAAAAAAGACCAGATTTGTTTTATCCATTTAACACTTAAATTGAACTTTTAACATTAACCAAAAATAAATTCCTCTCAATTTCTTAATTTTCTCCAAAATTGTCCAATAAATTTGTCTCATTATTAACTCCTTTCCCACTCTCTCTCTCTCTCTCTCTCTCTCTCTTTCATTCTGATTTGAGAAAATTACTATAAAATTCAACTTGTTAATCCTTATACAATCATCATTTTGATGTAATTAATTTACATAGAATGGATTTCCTTTTTCCCCCATTCAAACATTTCTCACACTGATAGATACTAACAACAACAAAAAAACATTTTCCCACAAATTTGTGGAATAATTGAGAAAACTTTGCTTCAACAAAACCGCAGTAGCAGTAGCTTTTCTAAAGAATAGAATAGACAAAAATAAAAAACATGGTCAAGTATATACTTTTGATGAATAATCAGGCCTTATTAAGGTGGCTTCACAGGGTTGGGGGGGAGCAGAGAGTTCTTCTTACTCGCAATAGAATGTAACATGTTGTGTTGGCACTAAACACAATATAGAAGAGATTTTAGATGTCCCTGTAACTGAAGGACATATAATGAAGGACTGAATATCTAATGTCTATAATGTGTATTGTATGTTATGTGGCAAGAACGTTCCTCATGTGTGATAACTTCGTGTATGTGTGTTGTAAATGTTTTGTTCCTTGACAAAAAATTGTAATGGGAAAATAGAACAACAAATGTTGTGGTAGAAAAATACCAGAAAATTTAAATGTTTTTTTTTTATACAGGTCATGTAATCCTACATCCTGTTGCTGCAATTATAGACCAAGTAACAAATACTACTACGACGTAATGCTTTTAATGATGCGAGGGTTATAAGTTAAGGATCGTTTAAGATAATAATTGTAGGCAAATTAGATTTAAAATTCCCTAATATGTGTAAGAAAACTTTTGCGAACAATTAGAGAGCATAGCAAAAGGTAGAATAGATCAAATAGAAATAGATAGATAGATAGATAGATAGATAGATAGATAGATAGATAGATAGATAGATAGATAGATAGATAGATAGATAGATAGATAGATAGATAGATAGATAGATAGATAGATAGATAGATAGATAGATAGATAGATAGATAGATAGATAGATAGATAGATAGATAGATAGATAGATAGATAGATAGATAGATAGATAGAAAGATAGATAGATAGATAGATAGATAGATAGATAGATAGATAGATAGATAGAAAGTTAGTTAGTTTGTTAGTAATTTAGTTCAAGCTCTCAGAACGTACCCCGCCATTAGTATTAAGTACTTCCCTTGTCACTTATTTGCTTTTCTTCGGTTTGTTATTTTTTTCCCCTCCGCATGTAAAACAAAAACACTCACTCCCACATGACAAGCAGACCAGGACAAAGTCCTATTATTCGTTTGTTTATTCATTTATTTAAAGTCCTCAATATGCCGAAAAAGAAATGTCATTCGAAACATAACATGGAGAAAAGAAGAAAAAAATAATTATAAATGTATTTATATCCTTGTTACGAAATAGACTTGATCACATTTGAAACAAGGAACAAGAATGTCATAATACTCGGTACAACAGTCTTCCAAACACACACAGACATATGTAATTCTATTTACACTCCCACATTTGTTAGTTAATGATTTTGTGAAAATTGTATTCATTATCCACAAACTTAATCTCATCATACGGATGATGATGGTGATTTTGTCAATGATTTATAACAGGATTTAAAACTTGGAATATATGTTTTGGAAAATGGAAGTTTTTTTCTCGTTCTTACTTTTTATCCAGTAGTTTGTTTATTTGTTAATTTATTTAATGGAAATGCATTAATATCTATGTACGTTTTTACAGTGAGAGAAATAAGTTCAAATAAATTAAATCTAGCAGGAATTTACACAAAACTTGTTCTGTAAATTAACATATTTATTTAATTAACATTAAAATGTATGTTTGTTTTGTTTAAATTAATTCTTTCCCATTTCTCAATATTTAATTATATTTTTAAAATAAAATCCAACACTCTGTAATTGTTTTCCCCAATTCATTCCTGCGGTCGAACTACAAATGAATCCTTAATATCCAAAACATTTTAATTACTTATTCTGCTGAGTGTATATATGTGTTTCAATGAATAAATAAAACTTTAACCAAGTTTTATATCTTCTTCCATAGAAATGCTCATACATACATGTCGGTTGTCTAAAAGGAATGTTTCCTTGACACATTTCCACACACATTCGCACTCACATACAACATTATTTATTTTCATAGTCTGTCTATAGAAATAAATATTTTTCATATAGAGTTCTTTCTTTGAACATGTTGTTTTTATGCATGAACACCAAACATTTCCTTTTATGCTTTCTAGACAAGAGACAACATTTAAATAACAGACCAAGTAACAGACCGACCAACCAACTAACCAACCATGTTGTTACTTAAGTTTGTAACCATTTTGGATTATGAAACGATTTATTTTGTGGTCATTTAATTCATTTTTAAGCCAAGTTAAGTGGTCTCAATTAAACCGCAAGATATTGAGAGTTGTGTTTATTAAAAAGCAGACAGCCAGAACACACAATTACATAAAATATATTTATATATTGGTTGTAGGAATAAGTAGACAACCCTCACAACTCATGATGTAGATAAATTTTAGAAACTGTAGAATTTTTGTGCCTGTTAGTAAGTTTTTTTTTATTTAATTAAAATTACACAATTATTAAAATAAAGAATTTGTCAATTAGCGATCAAAATGTTATTTTTATAAACCTCACCTTCGTGAGAGGTATGTATTCTGGATCGTTGTGGTTATATGAGGTTACAAGGAAATATTGCTACGATTTGTTTTGCGCAGAAAAGTCAAAATAAGTACATCTATCTATATATCTATCTATCTATCTATCTATCTATCTATCTATCTATCTATCTATCTATCTATCTATCTATCTATCTATCTATCTATCTATCTATCTATTTATTTATTTATCTACCTATCTATCTATCTATCTATCTATCTATCTATCTATCTATCTATCTATCTATCTATCTATATATCTATCTATCTATCTATCTATCTATCTATCTATCTATCTATCTATCTATCTATCTATCTATCTATCTATCTATCTATCTATATATCATCTATCTATCATCTATCTATCATCTATCCATCATCTATATATCTATCTATCTATCTATCTATCTATCTATCTATCTATCTATCTATCTATCTATCTATCTATCTATCTATATATCTATCTTTATATCTACCTATCTATCTATCTATCTATCTATCTATCTATCTATCTATCTATCTATCTATCTATCTATCTATCTATCTATCTATCATCTATCATCTATCATCTATCATCTATCATCTATCATCTATCATCTATCTATCTATCTATCTATCTATCTATCTATCTATCTATCTATCTATCTATCTATCTATCTATCTATTATCTATCTATCTATCTATCTATCTATCTATCTATCTATCTATCTATCTATCTATCTATCTATCTATCTATCTATCTATCTATCTATCAATCTATCTATCTATCTATCTATCTATCTATCTATCTATCTATCTATCTATCTATCTATCTATCTATCTATCTATCTATCTACCTATCTATCTATCTTGCTCCATCTCTCCATCCATCTCTGTGACAAAAAAGTTTATCGATACATTTACAGATACATTTCGTTCGATTTCTATACTTCTTTAATAAATTTAGACTAAAATTTCTTTTAACAAATTATTTCTTTGATAATTTGTTACACAACTTTTCCAATTTAAACCGTCTTAATATCGTCTCTTACAACTATTATCAGAAAGCCTCTTAAACTTTTGGTTTTGCTTCTATGCCAAATACTATCGTTTCCCTGGTTCGCAATTTTAAAATAATCAATTACTAGATAGAAGTTCTATATTAAAAAGTGTTAGAAACAAATTTTTCTGTTTTCCTTTTTTACTGATTGTGGCATGAGCGCTAAAGCAAGTAAATAAAACTCGCATTTTTAACTCAAGCATAGCAGCGCTTTATAGAGCAGTAGTAAATGGTTGCAAGTGCAGGTTTTGCTAGTAAATGTTTTTTTGTAAGTCTATAGTTTCGAGATTAAATTACGTTTTATCCGTCATGAAAATCAGCTTAAAAAGTATAAAAATTACTTTATGCTAAGTGAGAAAAGTAAGAATAGAATAATAAAACATAAAAAGAAAAAGGTAAAATAGAAAAAAATACACTTAACTTTTGTATAAAACTATTATAATGTACTAAATATTATTATTTTCTTGTACTTTACATGACTACGTAGTACATACGTAGTTGTTTGTACTTAGTAGATTTTCATCATATAGTTTATGAACTTTAGCAAGTTAATCTTTTTCACATTTCACCAGGTCTTGGTGTTGTTTGTAATTGCAGTTTTATATTGCTCAATCCGTTGTTTTTTTTCATTTCTTGCAAATTTCTTTTTTACAATTTAAACGTTTCATGGTTTTTTTCTATGTTTTCTTTTCACAGGTCATAACGGCATCTGATTCGGCACCAAAAGCACTCAGGGATTTGCGTAATCGTTGCCTTAATCCTGGCAAATACGCACAACATTTGGAACGTTGGCTATCGTATTATCCTGCCCAACAGTTGCACATCATTGACGGTGAGCAATTGCGTCTCAATCCAGTGGATGTGATGAATGACCTGCAACGTTTTTTGAAAATACAACCGGCCTTTGACTATTCCAATCAATTGCGTTACGATGTGAAGAAGGGTTTCTTTTGTCAGGTGGTGAATGAAAAACGCAATAAATGTTTGGGCAAATCAAAGGGTCGTCAATATCCGCCCATGGATGAACGTAGTGCTAAATTGTTACAAAGGTAAGTTACGTGTAGTAGTGAGAACAGTATAATTTAAACATGAAGAAGAGAATGTAGCATCTTCTCTGTTTGGTCAAATTCATTTCAATGTTACGTAAAATGGCACAAGAGCAAAAACAAAACCAAAAAAAAAACGTTTGTAAAGTTTTAACGTTAACTGAGTAAATGACTGGTTGAGTGACTAACTGTGTCCGTTTGATGAAGCTAGCTTAGAGGGTTTTTTGCGTTTTTTTTTTTATTCCTGTATCTTTTAAAAAACTTCATAGTTAAGAGTTTTTCTATAAAAAGGAAATTTGTTAAAAAATTTTATAAAAAGGTAAAAAAAAATCTAAAATTATAAATAAAAAAATTTTGTAGCAAAAAAATAAAATTTTTCAAAAATGTTCTATTAAATTAAATTTATCGAAAATTTTCGAAATAAAACCCCTAGTCTACTAATGATTTTCACACTTTTGTACCACTAAAACTTTTTAATCTACTTTTACATCATAAAATGTGGGTATTTGTGTTACTTGTACGAAAAAAGAATAATCGTTTCATTTTTTTATTTTTAAATCTCCTCCAGTTGTTGTTTAGTTGTTGCACGACGAACGCCACCACTTCTCTTTCTCTCTACCTCCCAGTGACTGGCAGACTGACACTGCTTGTTTAAGTTTGAGCCATCCAAAAATGATGGATGTGTCTACATTTTTAAATGAGAACTATTTTTTACTTTCCTTTTTACTGTTTCCCTAACTTGCCTTTTTCATCTTCTCAATTTTGTTTTTCATAAAGGAATGTAAAATGTATCATTACGTCGAACTGACAAGGGGTTAAAAGAAGTGGGAGTCGTAACAATAAAGAAACTGTGGCAGTATAAATTATGGAGAATGAGGAAAATGGAAGAGTTGAAATTTTTTAAATTTATTCAGGGTGTTACAAATGATTTCTATAAATAGAATATTTAAGGTTTCCATGGATACTATGTGACACTGTTTTTTTGCTCTTTAGCTTTGAATCGTAACTAGTTGCAAAAAATCGTTTTAATGAATTGTTATATTTAGTTAAAGCTGAATAGATAAAAAGAAAGATAGATAGATAGATAGATAGATAGATAGATAGATAGATAGATAGATAGATAGATAGATAGATAGATAGATAGATAGATAGATAGATAGATATAGATAGATAGATAGATAGATAGATAGATAGATAGATAGATAGATAGATAGATAGATAGATAGATAGATAGATAGATAGATAGATAGATAGATAGATAGATAGATAGATAGATAGATAGATAGATAGATAGATAGATAGATAGATAGATAGATATATAGATAGATAGATAGATAGATAGATAGATAGATAGATAGATAGATAGATAGATAGATAGATAGATAGATAGATAGATAGATAGATAGATAGATAGATAGATAGATAGATAGATAGATAGATATATAGATAGATAGATAGATAGATAGATAGATAGATAGATAGATAGATAGATAGATAGATAGATAGATAGATAGATAGATAGATAGATAGATAGATAGATAGATAGATAGATAGATAGATAGATAGATAGATAGATAGATAGATAGATAGATAGATAAATAGATAGATAGATAGATAGATAGATAGATAGATAGATAGATAGATAGATAGATAGATAGATAGATAGATAGATAGATAGATAGATAGATAGATAGATAGATAGATAGATAGATAGATAGATAGATAGATAGATAGATAGATAGATAGATAGATAGATAGATAGATAGATATATAGATAGATAGATAGATAGATAGATAGATAGATAGATAGATAGATAGATAGATAGATAGATAGATAGATAGATAGATAGATAGATAGATAGATAGATAGATAGATAGATAGATAGATAGATAGATAGATAGATAGATAGATAGATAGATAGATAGATAGATAGATAGATAGATAGATAGATAGATAGATAGATAGATAGATAGATAGATAGATAGATAGATAGATAGATAGATATATAGATAGATAGTAGCAACAGCAGCAACATCCTTATCATCAGCTCGTCAACTCTGCATCATTCTCTAGTCGGTTGCGTCATCAACATTATTTTCGTTTTGTGCTCTTTGTTTCCTTTTTAGGCGTTGTTGTTTTTCTTTTAGTTCCGTTTCTTGTTTTTTTTTTTTTTTGTTCTTATTTTCGGTTAAAACCTTAAATGTTCCACAAAACTATTTCAGTCAGTTTGCTAAATAATACGGGTTGACATTAAGTCACAAAAACAAAATCACCGTTACTGGAAAGCAGTGGAAACAGCAAAAAGCAGCAACAACTACATATATTTAACATAAAAAGTGAAAGATTTAAAATTTTTGGTTTTTTCCCCATCAGTTTTTTTGGTAATATGTAAATGTTTCATTTTGTGATTTTTTACTCAGTTTTTCTCTATTAGCATACTTTAAATATTCGTTTATGCCATCGTATCTGCATAAAGTAAATTTAAATTATATTTAAAATGAGAAGAAAAACAAAATCAGCATAAAGGTTTATTCCTGCTAAAAGTTTTAAGTAAATTTGGATATTTTGTATGTGAGTTGTTGTTGTTGTTGTGGTGATGGTTGTTCCTGTTGCCAGTTTACCTTTCATAAATCATTATTGTTCATAAGTTATGAGTGTATAACATGTCAATAGATGTGATGATGAGTTTGAAAAGTGCGAAATCGTGTCATAATGCCTGACATCAGACACGCAAGAAAAATTTTTCATTTCATTTTCATGTTTTTCCGTTTTTTTTTCTTTATTGAAAACTTTTATCTCTCTATAGTTTGTTATGTTTTTAGCAAACTATAGTTTATTGTGTTTTATTTTATGGAGTGTTTGTGTATGTGTGGGTATGAAACATTATTTGATGGGGAAATTTTCTCAAACTAAAGGTTAGGGTTCAATTTTTTTCAGGTTAAAATTCATTGACTGTCAATGGGATGTAAATAAATCTTGGAAGTCAATGGAAAATATATTAATATATTAATCAAAAATAAACTTCTTAATCTTTATTATATAAAATCGTCTTTAGTAAAGTCAGCTCCGTCAGATAAGTCAATATTTTCAGCTATACATCGATCTATAATCTTCTACATTGCATATCCAGTTTTAATTACAAATCAGTATAAAGTCTAAAAAGTTTTAGGCAAACATCTCTCTATAGACATTATATATCTGTGTTAATAGTCTTGACATTCGTTCAGATTTTAGTCATAACTGATCTATAGCTTTAACTACTGATCAGTTCATTGGTTGGTCACTATTGAACTCAAGTAATAAGTCTATATGCTTGACAATTGATCAGTATGCAAATCTGTCTGTAGACTAGTAGTCCTGACTATAGATCAGTTTGTAAACTTGACTATAAATCAGTTATGCAGCCGAATATTGAGTATAGACAAGTATAAAGTTCTAACTATAAACCGATCTATATTATTGAGTGTTGATCGTTAATAGATCGTTGACTTTAGATCAATTTATAGGCAAGACTACAAATTGATATGTTAAACTAACTGGAGATCAGTCCACCGCCATGACTATTGATCAGTCTTGAGTACTGACTACAGATCAGTTTGTAATCTTGGCTATAAGTTTGCTGTATAACTGTTGATCGTTCCGTCTTGTATATACGTATAGATCATTGTATCCTGACTTTAGCCCTTGACTATAGAATTCTTCTTATTATTGACTACAAACCAATTTCGTGAGATTATAGTCTTGACTATACAAATCGGTTTATTTAACTAACATTTGTATAATCTATCGTATTAACTATTTTAGTCCTAGTTGTAGACTTGTCTATAGCCATTTATATTGATCAGTCTGAAGTATTGACTACAGATCAGTTTGTAGTCTTGGCTATAATTCAGTTAGACAGATCACTCTTTACTATTGACCACTATAAAGTTCCAATTATCTATAATCTTTATTGTTGTTTGTTCTGTCACGTTGACTAATAATCTATATCCAGACTAAAGCCGCCCTTGCTTTTTATTCTTGAATGCAGATCAATTTTTAAAGTTTTTACGACAGCTCAGTCTATAATCATGACTAAAGATCAGATTATAGTCTTTCTCTCAGTCTATAGTCTTAAATATAAATCAGTCTATGTTAACGACTAAAGAGCAGTTTATAATCTTCTTGACTATAGATCGGTATATTTAACTAACTAGTGATAGCCTGTATAATCCTTAGTATATACTATTTTAGTATCAACTGCAGACATGTATATAGTCATGACTATTGATCAATCTGTAATATTGACTTAGCTATATAGATCGTTTTACAGTCTTGACTTCCGCTTTGATTACAAATTTCTTAACAAGCTACCGAATTATTTCCAAACGTAAATTTTTTCTAAATCACTGTACGTATGATTTATATGATTTCATTCAAATATTCAAAATATTACTCATACGCCTACAAACTTAAATATTTATAAATGGAATGAAATGAAATGTTATAATAACAATAATATTTTAAAATTATTAAAATAAACAACTAATTAAAAAGTGATTAATGCATGTTCTGTCTTTTATCTTTTTATACATAATTATATCTCACATTTCTTTCTTTTTTGTTTTCGCCTTTAAAAATAAAGTAGGTTGATGAGTTGTGGTGGAAAAAGATGAAAGATTAAACGATTGACGGAATGAATCCATAAGATTATGAAAAAAAATTAACGCTTGCATAATCTTTATTATTGAAATTTATTAAAGAAAAAATAAATTATGTCTTTTTCTCAATTCCTTACTTCAACGGAATGTATAATAGAAAAAAAGATAAAAGTATACAAAGTATATATTTTATTTTATAATAAGCACGTTTTGTTATACGTTTATGAATAAAATTGTTGAACCTCTTTAAAATTCTATTTTATATTGTTTTGATTGTCTGCGAATGAGATAATGCTGGGGCGGAGGGGGCAAATGTATAAAGCAAATATAACTGGTTGTTTGACTTTAGTTATTGAAAGACTACAATTCCAAGTAGATACACTTTAGAGGGCACTAACCAAACAACCATTCTTTTAAAATATAGTTTATTATTTTTTTCTCATTTTTTTATATATAAAATTTCTCTTCTATTACAACTGCAGTCGCTCAAATGTAAATGAATGGGTTAAATGTCGATGATTCTACAAATATAAATACATATATATATTTTTTTCTTGTTTATTGCCTTTAAGTATTCTTATTAGCAAAGAAGTAATAAGCAAGAAATAAAAAAAAAATATTGTAGTTTTCTTTTTGAGTTTTATTAGAAGATAAATAAATATATTTTTCTTTTAGTCTTAGGAACTTACTTAGTTAGATATTTACTACTGTTGCTTTATTACGAAATAGCTACGTTTATTATATAATTTTTTTATAAAATTATTATTAGTTAATGGATTACTTTTTCTGTTTATTAAAAAAATTTTCTATTTTTAAAAGAAATTACATTCATCTGTTTATTAATGTAATTAAAACGATATTAACATTTGCATTTATATACTTTAAATAATTAAGAAAAATATCGAAAGTTATTTAATTGATGGAAAAAAAGTATTTACCATATAGACTATTGTCTTGACTATAGATCAGTCTATAGTATTGACTATAGATCAGCCTATAGTCTTGACTATAAATCAGTCTGCAGTCTTGACTATAAATCAGTCTATAGGGTTGACTATAAATCATTCTACAGTCTTGACTATAGATCAGTCTTGACTAAAGATCAGTCTACAGTCTTGACTATAAATCATTCTACAGTCTTGACTATAGATCAGTCTTGACTAAAGATCAGTCTATAGTCTTGACTATAGAACAGTCTTGACTAAAGATCAGTTTATAGTCTTGACTAAAGATCAGTCTATAGTCTTGACTATAGATCAGTCTATAGTCTTGACTATAGATCAGTCTTGACAATAGTCTAGACTATGGATCAGTCTTGACTAAAGATCAGTCTATAGTCTTGACTATAAATCATTCTAAAGTCTTGACTATAGATCAGTCTATAGCGTTGACTATAAATCATTCTACAGTCTTGACTATAGATCAGTCTTGACTAAAGATCAGTCTACAGTCTTGACTATAGATCAGTCTTGACTAAAGATCACTTTATAGTCTTGACTAAAGATCAGTCTATAGTCTTGACTATAGTTCAGTCTTGACTAAAAATCAGTCTATAGTCTTGACTATAGATCAGTCTTCACTAAAGATCAGTCTTCACTAAATATCAGTCTATAGTCTTGACTATAGGTAAGTCTATGTCTTAGATCAAAGTCCAATCTATAACCTCGACTATAGATCAGTAAATAGCCTTCACTATAGATAAGTTTATAGCCTTAACTATAGATCAATCTATAGTCTTGACTATAGATCAGTCTATAGGTTAGACTATAGATCAGTCTATTGTCTTGACTTTAAATCAGTCTATAGGTTAGACTATAGATCAGTCTATTGTCTTGACTTTAAATCAGACTGATCTATAGTCAGGTTTGACTATAGATCAGTCTATAGTCTTGACTATAGACCACACATTGTCCGGTCTATACATTAGTCTATGGCCTAGATTAAAATACATGATGTGGTCTCTACATACGTCTAAAATTTTGACTAAAGTCTTTTGTCACTTTTTATGATCTATAATATGTTTTACAATTTTTAACATTTCTTGTTTAATTTTTGTTAAAAAAAAAAACTATTTCTTCCATTTGTTTTATTTGTGTTCATATATTTTCTTTTTTTCTTTCTCTTTTCAGATATTATTTAAGTCATAATACAGCTTTAGTAAAACTTTTAAAGAAACTCGGAGCACGTCCTATTCCACAGTGGCTTAAAGATGACCTGTCAACGGGTACGTGATAGCAGCAGCACAAGTTACGTAAATTGCGTGCAAGATTGAGAAAACAATTGCAACGATTGTTAATCTTTAAACCAACATCATTACAACTAAAACAGCAACAACAACAAAAATCACTTGAAGAAATTCACGAAATTCATCAACAAAAGTCACACAATCACCATAACAACATAGACCACTATTATTATCATCATCAACAGCAGGAACAACATTTAGACGAACAAGAAGTTGAACATGAACATGGATACGTGGAGGAAGAAAATCACCAACATCAACTGTCAAATAATCATCTTCATTATCAACAACAATTATATGAACAGCAACAACAACAACATCATTATCATCAACATTTTAAGCGTGAGCAACAACAATATAAGAAAAATAAATTTCTACAGCAGCAGCAACAACCTGAAAAGCATACTAATGATTTGTTGACGCCACAGCAGCACCAATCACCACCTGGTTTATTAAATAAGATGACAATGTCAATGATGATGATGTTACCAATACATTTAAATCCACCTACTCTTACACCAACAACTTCAACACCAACGCAATCTGTCTCTTCTGTATTGTATCGACGACATCACAACAAAAATTATAAATATAATACAGGATTTACAACATTATTTTAGCAGGAATTATAGACAAAACTTTGCAAATGAAATTAACCTACAAAAAAAGCTACTAGTTTCTATAAGTCAAAAGAAAATGTTGATACAAAGAACATCTTTCAATGGAGATGACTTAAAACGAAAAACTATTTTCATTGTTGTCAATTATGCTTAATATATAGTACATATGTAATATAATTGAAATAATTGTTACATCTTTAATATTTTTTTAAATGATGTCTCTAACTAACTTTTCTCTTATATGATTTTATTTTAATTATTTTAAAATTTAGAAAATGTTTATATAAATTTAATACTTACAAGACTCTTAGTAGAAACTTTATTAAATATTTTTATAAATTTTTTTAATTTTTCTTATTAAAATATAAGTTAAATGTTTTTTTAATAAATTCATACCAAAATTTTATGTTATCTAACAAAATGGTGTATTTTTAAAAATTTGTTTGAGAATTTCAAAAGATATATATAATATAACAAGAAAGATCAATCTCTGATCTTACAGACTATTCTATAATCTAGACAAAGTATTAGTTTATAGAATTATTTAAAGATTATTCTTGACGATAGATCTGGTTATAGTCTTGACTATAGATCTGTCTATAGTTTTGTGTATAGGTCTGTCTATAGTCTCGATTATAGATCTCTCTATAGTCTTGACTATAGAAATAGATCTGTCTATAATCTTGACTATATGTCTGTCTATAGTCTTGACTATAGATCTGTCTATAGTCTTGACTATAGATCTGTCTATAGTCTTGACTATAGATCTGTCTTAAGTCTGGACTATAGATCTGTCTATAGTCTTCACTATAGATCTGTCTATAGTCTTGACTATAGATCTGTCTATAGTCTTGACTATAGATCTGTCTACAGTCTTGACTATAGATCTGTCTTAAGTCTTGACTATAGATGTGTCTATAGTCTTGATTATAGTCTTGACTATAGATCTATCTAAAGTCTTGAATATAGATCTGTATATAGCCTTGACTATAGATCTGTCTATAGACTTGACTATAGATCTGTATATAGACTTCACTATAGGTCTGCCTACAGACTTGACTTCTTCTGTCTACAGATTTGACTACGTCTGTCTACATTCTTGACTATAGATCTGTCTATAGCCTTGACTATAGATCTGTCTATAGTCTTGACTATAGATCACTCTAAAGTCTTGACTATAGATCACTCCATAGTCTTGACTATAGATTACCCTATAGTCTTTACTATAGATCACTCCGTAGTCTTGACTATAGATCACTCTATAGTCTTGACTATAGATCACTCTATAGTCTTGACTATAGATCACTCTATAGTCTTGACTATAGATCACCCTATAGTCTTTACTATAGATCACTCTATAGTCTTGACAATAGATCACTCTACAGTCTTGACTATAATTATGTCTACAATTGAAGCTCTATATTTACTATAGATCACTCTGTAGTCTTGACTATAGATCACTCTATAGTCTTTACTATAGATCACTCTATAGTCTTGACAATAGAACACTCTACAGTCTTGACTATAATTATGTCTACAATTGAAGCTCTATATTAGTCTATTGTAGAAAATGTTTATTTATCATTTCATTAAAATATCGATTATTTTCACTACTAGATATTTTCAATAATTTAACAAAACACTTCAAATCTTTTCGTACCTAAACAAAAAAATGCACGTTTGAGATTTCTAACAAACAATTAGAGATGATCAAAAAGCATGTACCGTTACTTTGACATTCTTATTTAAAATATATTGAATTACAATACGATCGTAAACTAAAATCAGTTTAGAATAAACAACAAAAAATCAAATTAAATCAATGTCATGTCTAGAGAAAAAAATAAAGATAATTCTCATTCAAAACAAATATTCTCCTGCATTTATATAATAATAAAAAAACAACATGTCAACACTGATGACCACACTTAACTATATACGCCCAAACAGTAAACTGTAGATTAATTACTTATAAATAAAAAACAAAATAAGTATAAATAAAATAAAATGCATACAAAATGAATTAAAATATTAAGTAGAATATAATTATGTTTGAAAAAACAAACTGCCTCATTAAATTTTCCCTTGTTTATGCATAATTTGTTTTACTCTTAATCGCTAAATATCCTCTAGCTTTATCTACCAAAACAATACTTCTCTCACTCTCTCTCTCTCTCTTTAACACTTCAAAAAGAAACACTTTCTCTTACTTTAACACTCCTTTAAGCATATTTGTGTAAAAATAGAATAAAAACAAATAAATAAATAATTGTAACTGTAATTATAATTCTGTATGTATGAATATGTATGTGTACAAAAACAAAACAAAAAAAATAACAATAAAAATAACAAAAACCACATTACTACTAATATTTTAATGGAATAGTAAGTACGACAACAAAAATAATTACAAAAACAAGCTTACAAGTGGCTGATGTTTGAAAAAAAAAAACAAAATAAAGAAAAACAAACAGTAAATGCTTGCAAACAAAATAATAATAATAAAAAAATTATTAAAAAATATAAAATTTAAAATAAAAACTAAATAAAATTTAAGTTAAATATTGTAGATTAATGCTTGTAAATAGTAAAAGAGAGAATATATACATGTAGCATACTAAATAAATAACAAAAAAACAGCAGACATTTAAAACAACAAAAACAAACAATATAAATAATTGAAGAAAAAATAAAACAAATAACAACAATAATAAAGAAAAATTATACATTATAAATGCAAATAAAATTATAATGTGTATAAATTTTCATTTAAATTTTTACTTCTATGTGGAAAATTTATTTAATTAAAAGTAAGTACAGTGGCGTTTAAAAGTTATGCAATGGTGAGTATTTCATAAATTTTTAACTTTTTTCAACATTTTTAGAGGACCCCAGATATCGGCGAGATCCAAATCTTCAATAATTCTGTTACTTTTTGAGTTTTCTATAATAATGAACTAAGAAACATTAAATTAAGAATGTAGAGCCTGGATTAGACAAAAACTCATCAAAGGGGATGAGAACATTTCAATGGGGATTTTTTGGCACTTTTTCGTTCTACAAAAGGTACTTTTTGAATTTTCTTTAATATTAAACCTAAAAACATGAAATTTTGTATGTAGTGTCGGAATTAGGGGAGAACCGGAAAAACTTTTTTGGACTTTTTTTTTTTTTTTTGTTTTTAAAAGGTACTTTTTGTATTTGTTCTAATATTGAACCTAGAAATATGAAATTAAGCATATATAGCCTGAATTAAGTGAAAACCCATAAAAGGGAACTTTTTAGTACTTTTTCGTTTTTCAAGAAGTACTTTTTGAACCCGGATTAGACGAGAAGAAATCAATGGATATTTTGGGTACTTTTTAAATTTTCTATAACATTGAATCTAGAAACATGAAATTAAGTATGTAGAGTCGGAACTTCGTAAGAACTGTTTGGTACTTTTTTTGTTTTTGAATTGGGTACGTAGAGTCTAAATTAGGTGAGAACCCGTAAAAGGGAACTTTTGGGTACTTTTTCGTTTTTCAAAGGTACTCTTTTAATTTTTTATAATATTGGATTTAGAAACATAATTGGATTTTAAGCATGTTGAGCCTTGTTTTTTTAACACACCATGGTGAAGGGTATATAAGATTCGGCACAACCGAATATAGAATTCTTACTTGTTTGTAAATATTTCATTCGACCAAATTTTCTTTCTATAGAAATATTTGACAAATTTTACCTTCTGTAGAGAATTTCTCTATCTTTAGAAAATTTACAACCAAATTTTCTCTTCATAGATATAAAATATTCAACCAAATATTTCTATAGAAAGTATTAGACCATATTCTTTAAGAGAAAACTTTCAACTAAATTTACTTTCTATAGAGATTTTTTTATCAAATTTTCTTTTTATAAAACATTTTCAACCATAATATTCCTTCTACAGAAAACTTACAACCAAATTTTCTTTTTATAAAAATGACTCGACATTTCTATATACAAATTTTTTTCTTTCTTCAGAAAGTATTGGACCAAATGCTTTTTGACTAAATTTTCTTTCTATAGAAAACTTTCGACCTTTTTACTTTCTGTAGAGAATTTTTGAACAAATTTGTACTCTACTATTCTACAGAAAGGTCAAGAGTTTTCTATGAGGTGAAAATTTGGTTGAAAGTTTTCTATAAAAAGTATATTTGGTCTAAAATATCCTATAGTAAGAAAATTTGTTCAAAAATTCTCTACAAAAAGTAAATAGGGGCGAAATTTTGAAAATTTTCTTTTTATAGAAAATATTATAACAAACTCTTTTAGGGAAAACATTAACTGAATTTTCTTTCTAGAGAAAACTTTCAACCAAATTTACTTTTTGTAGAGAATTTTTGATCAAGTTATCTTTTTATTAAGAAGTTTCGACGAAATAGAATAGAAAATTTTCAATAAAATGTTTTCTTTATTAAAGCTCTTAATCTTTCTGTGGAAAAGTTTCCACAAAATTTTGGTTTAAAAGAAATTATTGGATCATTTTTTTTTTGGGAAACATAAAATTACGTTTTTAGCAAATTTTCTGATTATATATTATTTTCGACCAAATTTACTTAATGTAAAGGAATTGTGTCGACTACATTTTCCTTCTATAGAAAGCGTTCGACTATATTTTTACTTATGACCAATTTTTCTTTTTGTAGAGAATAAATAAATATTTTCTATAAAAAATATTTGTATAAAAAAAATTACCAAATTATCTTTCTTTAGCAAATTTTCGACCAGTTCGTTAGTTAACAGACAATCTTGGCATAATTTATTTTTGTTTTAAATAATATTTTAAATAATTTCTTTTCCCGTCTATAACAAATGTTATGAGATTTGTTTTTTTTTCATTTTTTTCCGGAACTTTTACAAATGTTTATACAATTTAATTTTAGTTGTAAATAACTTAAGGATAGAGCGTTTAAAGTTAACCCCATGATATTTGTATATATGAGTGTAAGCATGTACATTTACAGTTTTATGTAATTATTTTTAATTATATATTTTTTGTTATAAATAAAACAAATAATTAAAAACTTGTATTGGTTCGGTGTAAATATTCCCTAAAGCATTTTTGAAATATGCATATTTTGAATTTTTATGAGCATGTTGGTTGGCGCTGGCAATTTTTGTATATAATTAAGTGCAGGTAATTTTATTTAAATTATTACAAAAACTACACTGAACAAAATTATATAAATAGTTTATGAATTAATATATAATCTGAAGTAATAATAATATAAAGATTTATTGTGTGATTAATTTATTCTGAGTGTATAATAATATTATATGCTGATGAGTTCATTTATATTACAATTACATATTTAAATAAATAAATAAATTTAATGAAAAATTTTTTTTCTTTAATTTATAAACACAATTTGTTTATGGTTTTGGTTATTGTTTTTACATTGTGGTGAAGGAATATTACGAGAAAAAAATTTGTTTAAAAATAATATTTCATATATAAATGTTAGTTAATTTAATAACAAGTTATTTTAATAAATTATAAAATCAATAACAACAACAATTTATTTATTTAAAGTGTGAAGAGAAAAGGGTGGCAAAGCTAAAAGTTGCCAAGAAGAGGATCTGGTCTGTGCGTTATATATCTTTAAAAGAGATCTATCTATCTATCTATCTATCTATCTATCTATCTATCTATCTATCTATCTTTCTATCTTTCTATCTATCTATCTATCTATCTATCTATCTATCTATCTATCTATCTATCTATCTATCTATCTATCTATCTATCTATTATTTTATCTATCTATCTATCTATCTATCTATCTATCTATCTATCTATCTATCTATCTATCTATCTATCTATCTCTCTATTTATCTATCTATTTATCTATCTATCTATCTATCTATCTATCTATCTATCTATCTATCTATCTATCTATCTATCTATCTATCTATCTATCTATCTTTCTATCTATCTATCTATCTATCTATCTATCTATCTATCTATCTATCTATCTATCTATCTATCTATCTATCTATCTATCTATCTATCTATCTATCTATCTATCTATCTATCTATTTATCTATCTATCTATCTATCTATCTATCTATCTATCTATCTATCTATCTATCTATCTATCTATCTATCTATCTATCTATCTATCTATCTATATATCTATCTATCTATCTATCTATCTATCTATCTATCTATCTATCTATCTATCTATCTATCTATCTATCTATCTATCTATCTATCTATCTATCTATCTATCTATCTATCTATATATCTATCTATCTATCTATCTATCTATCTATCTATCTGTCTGTCTGTCTGTCTGTCTACGTATACAGCATCTGTGTCTACTCTGGCAATTTGACTAATGAATGCTAAAGTTTTTACTAGTAAGAACTTATTAGGCTACTATTATGTAGTCCAGACCATATGTAGTAGTCATTGAAAAATATGTTGTTAGGTAAGTAATTACAATTTAAAGTCATTGCTCAGTTTTTGCTGAGTATATATCTGTCAGTCCCTGTTTGTTTCTTAACATTTTCATAAATATTAAAATTTCACACAGTCATAACGATTATTCATCCGCATTATTAATTTTTGGATCTTTTCCAAATATTTAATCCTTCTGTATAGTTAAACAATAATATAATTATGATTAAATTTATTTTGTGTAAATATCGGCTTATATTTATTTACATGTTTTTTTTTTCAATTTATTCATATTAATTTTAATTAAATATATAAAATGATACTAGTAAAATAAAGTTTTTTATCTTTATCAATAAATGTGTAGTTTTTAGGTTTTCACAAACAATTTTGTGTCTATTTTAATTGAAATTGAGTTATTAAAAGTTGTGATTTATTAAAATGATTGTTTATTTAAAATTAAATAAACATTTGTTAAAAATAATAAAAATAGCTGCAAGTTTACATAGTTGTAGATGTGTAATGTATTATTATTTATAATTAAGTTAAATATGCATAACTTATAATCACAATGGTCCTTATTTGCAAATATTAAATAAACGTTTATTAACAAATTTTGAACATTAATTAGGTTTTAGATTTATGTATAGTCAACAAACTTATGAGCAGAAGTTCATTTACAGATACATATGTATATTTGTTAGTCCAAAGACCATTAGATCAGTTTACTGTCTTATATAAACTGCATGCGGAAATACAACATTTAGTAAAAATTGTCAGTTTCGTTAAATTATTTATTTTGATCAGTATTTTCTTTTTCCATGCTGCCAAAAACACCTCTTTACACATAAATTATTGAAAATATACTAAACATACAAAAAAAATTAACGGAAATTAAACTTTTAACATTTTAAAAAAGCTCATCAAAAATTTCCCTTATAAATGGCAATATTAATTGAAATATAACTTTCCGTAATCTATAAGATTGTTCCCACTGTTAACGTAACATTTTAGCTTTAAGTCATTTCACAATGTTATGCTAAAGTTCAAAAGCAATAATATGGCTATAGGTTTGAGTCTTAGCTAATGCTGGATAAACTGTTGTACCATCGGGCACTGTTGTATCTGTTTATGATATTCCTTCTTTGCATTTGGTGTATATTTCGTTGATAAGGTAATACAGGTATAAGGTACACTTAGGACGTTAAAATATGGGTTGAAAGTTCAATCTATCTTAAAAACTTACTAAATAAGTAACTAACTAACTAACTAACTAACTTACTAACTAACTAACTAACTAACTAACTAACTAACTAACTAACTAACTAAATAACTACTAACTAACTAACTTACTAACTAACTAAGTAACTAAGTAAATAACTAGCTAACTAACGAACTAACTAACTAACTAACTAAGTAAATAACTAGCTAACTAACTAACGAACTAACTAACTAACTAACTAACTAACTAACTAACCAACTAACAAACAAACTAATTACCTTTCCTCGGTAAAAAGTACTAAATGTGAAGCCAAAGAAACCAACACTGTTTACAAACTTAAAGCTTTTTCCATATTTGACATTCAAATGTTTTTGTTGTAACATCCTATTTTTAGCAACGCTGTATTGTGTGGCCGACTGTCAAAATAAGTAGTATTATGACTTGTTGTTTGTATGATTTTTGTTGTTGTTGCCCCGTGTTTTTTTTCTTTTACTTTTGTCACAAATGAACAACTTGCGCCGTGAGAATAAAAACACAAAACCTATTAAAATAAAAAAGCTAAAAAAACAACAACAAAATTCACGCAATTGGGAGAATCTTAAGAAAGAACAAATTATTATTAAACGCTGCCGATATTGAAAGAAATTGTTGTGTGAATTTTTAGTGTTTGTCTAGTAGTTCGTTGGTACAAATCATCGACTCTCGTCCGTGTCTCGTGTTGTCTGGTGTCGATAAATCGAACGTCAAAACGTGTGTGTTTGTTGTTTTTTGTGTTATTTATTTTTGTTGTTGTTATTGATGTATGTTTAAGCAAAATTAATAAAAAAAATATATAAAGTGATTATTATTGTTGTTGTGATTTTTGTAAGATTTACGGTATTATCTAAAAAAAAAAACACAACAACAATTATAAAAAAATAAAATAAAATAAAGCGGCCGACGACACTTGTTTCGCAGTCTTCAATTATTGGAATTATTGCCGCATACGCTGAATACACACATACACACACCCGCACATGGGTGAAATAAAAAGAAAATTTATTTAATTTTTGAAGATTAAATTATAGAAAAATTGGAAAAATGTGTTGCAAAGATATAAAAGAAATTTAAGAAAAAATTTTATTACTAAAAAAAAGAAATTTAGCTAAACGCTGCAAAAGAGCAAAAAGTTAATTTATCTCCTCTCTTTCTGCTCCCCTTCAGCAAAAAAAAAGAAAAACAAGAAAACAAAAAATTAAGTGCGTGAATTGTTTTTGCTGTTAGTATTTATTTTTTTGTTGTAAAATTAGTAGCAAAAAGTTAAATTGTTGTTTATATCTTATTCTTATAAAAAAAATGAAATTGTTTAAATAAAATTTAATATTAAAATTAATCTCTAAAATAGTGTAATATTAATATCTAAAAGAAAAAAGAAATTCTCTAAAGTCTAGGTGTGGTAAATGTGTAAATTTTTTCCAGTTTATTTGCGCCCAGAGTCTAAAATCCAACAAAAATTTATTTATAAAATTAATAATAAAAATTGTGTTGCAAAAAAATAAAAGATGAATCAACAGAGTGTTTAACAGCAAACATCACATCACTTAAAATTATTAGCATTATTAAACTAACACTTGACGTCGACGTTATACTCTGCAGTAGCAGCAGCAGTAGCAGTTAACCGCAAAACCAGTAACAAACAAAAACAACAGTTAATAAACAAAAACCCAAAAAACAAAGCTACCAAAAGGCAACAAACAATTTACTTACTACAATGGCAGCGGGCGTATGTGCAACCACAAGTATCCGCATGTTAATGCGGCATTCAAGGGATTTTACACTTTACACGCGTCGCAGCCCTGGTCTACGCATTCTGCCAACAGTAACAACAACTATAAATGTGGTAAGTTGTAAGAGAGAGAATTGTTTCTTTGCTTTTGTTTTTATTTTGATTTTTTTATTATTTATTTATACATAAATATATATAAATATTATATTTTTTTTTGTACAAAGAATGTTTAGCTTTATATACCAAAACATTATGTACATAACTACAGGCACTTATATACCTATAAAATATGTATGAATATACATATGTATGTACATTAATATGGACTTAACACATGTTTAACTATATTTATAAACATAATTCTTTCTTTAGATGATTTTTTTATATAAAGCATTTAACCTCATGCGTGGAAATTATAAAGACAAAAAAGTTTAATAATAACAACAATATGAAAAAGTATAAATATGGTCGACCATATGACACCCTATAACAGTGAAAATGTCGATTATACCTTTTGAGGCCCGATCGTTACGAAAATCCTCAGTGTAATTTAGATTCAATATGTCCGATTTTTCTGGACATTTACGATTTTATTTATGGGAAGTTTATTCTACATCCTTATTAGAGGTGCTACTGTTGTGAAACTTAACGAGAGCTTGCAAATTCTAGATCTCAGATCATGATTTTGCATCTCCGAAATTTGCTCGATCCTTCTTACATTTATTGTAACAGATTTGGTATTGCAATTTAAAAAGTATTAATGATCAAGGTGGCAGAAAATCAAAAAAAGCTCTACCGGTCGTTCCCGAAAGTCTTCAAAGAAAAACATTTATGTGTCAAATTTTAACATAATTAAGCTGAATCGAAGCAATAGTAGTGTCACAAGGAAATGTTATCGTATTGAATAACCTGACAAACGGAATGTAATCACTCAGTTTAGTGAAGGGAGTAGTCTCAATTCGGTAATACATACTATGACAATGAATATCTCAACAAACAGATAAGACAATAGGGATGTGTTTTTCTCAATTTCTAACGATCGTACTTGATACACAACAAGTTCAAGAATGAACTTGCGAACCTGCAAACTCATCATCCAAAGTCTTACATTACTACTTTCCTAAACGTTTAAAATACTAAAACGTCTTGGCTTTAAAATCATAATTTCTGAATTTACTATAGGGTCTATCAATTCCAATTTTGTTATAAAGATTACTTACGATAAGATAGAGAACTACTACTAACATCTAAGGTATTTTCTAACAATTCCTCGACATTGGTTGAAACAATCACGTACTAGAGAAGGATGGGTCTCACACCAAAATGTTTCAGTGCAGTCCCCAATTGTCATCTGTGTATTCGACTATAGTACCGTAAGACTTATACATATATGCATATGTACTTGCATATGAACCTACTACATACGTATATCATTCCTTTGTGGCCTCCGGTAACTTAGTGGTTAGAGTTCTAGTATGGTAGACCGGAGGTGGTGGGTTCGATTCCCACCTGAGGCACTGGTTAAGGAGAGCACAACAAGCCTATAGAGACTTAGACGTATTTCTTCTAATTTAATGTTTATATATACATCCTCCTTTCAAACTATCTAACTATATCATTCCTTTGACCAATATTATCAATCTACGATTTCTCTTTATGACAACATTCACGACATAAACCATGAAGATATCTTATTTATTCCCAATATAGACCAAGTCCTGCAAATCACAGATTTACGTAGAGAGATAAGTGCTTTGGTTAAATCACAATTGCAGCATTTTGATATACCGATTTTCTTCCTACACTCCAAGATTGGAATAACTTTAAGAGAAAGTCAATAAAAGTACGCTAAGTGCAGGTCCACAGAAAGATATATCAATCATTTCTCTTGCGTTATGTTTAGAGAAATTAAATCAATGCAATTAATATGTTGTTGAAATAAAAGTTTATCTGTATAGACACCAATAAATCTTTAAAAGATAATTAAGAAAAAGCTTTTCATCTAAAATTTCCATTTGTGAACCGGTACTAACAGAATCCCTGTGTCTCGTTAACTAGATTGCTAGTCTTCAATAAGTGTTTAAAACATCTATTCATTACTATGATTATATTTTGACTTTTCTAATGATTTGAGTAGTGCTGAAATCGAATCTCAAAATATAGATTACGATATCTCGAAGTAGAAAGATGATGTGTCAGATGTTAAGCTTTTGTTTTAAAGCTAATGGAATGTTAATGGCATAACAAATTTTATTAATAAAGTTGTCTTGGCGCTAAACATCACATAAAATGCTTCAAATTTCATGGCATTAAAGCTTGAATGCCAGATTTGGATTTGGCTCTACTCAATGGTTTAGAAAAGTATTACTTACTCTCAGCGCACATAATTTAAAATTTTATTATTATTTTTTTTTTTGAATTTGTGTTATAAGTTATTCTGCTCAAGTATTTTTAAAAACTAATAACCATTAAAGCTTTAAAATTTACCAAATAAACGTCATCGTTATTTTTATTTAATAGTATAATTTCTATTAAAGTTTATTGAGAAACTTAAAGTTCTTATCGTCTAATTTACAACTTATTACAAAAAGCTCTTTTTGTTAGCTTTTAAATAACAAATTTCAATAAATTATTTAATCATTTGTTCTAATACGTCGAAAATATTTTGAAATCTTTAAACTTTATTTAAAAAAAAAAAACAACTTTAGTAAATATCTTGTTTATATCTTCTTTTTGTTTTGCTTTCAAATTTCTTTATTTAATAACTGGTTTTAATTTATTGTTAATTTTTTGTTTATAAACAATTTTGTATGTTAATTACTAACAATTATATAAACAGGCTGCTGTTATTTCTATTGATTAACAATAGATTTGTGGGATGTGAAAGAATTTTATTTTAATTTTTTTTATAGAATCTTGCCAGACAGACAGAACCTTGACTAACACGTGAAATATTTGACAATTTTTTTTTTTAATTTTAAAATTATGTTATTGTTTTTTTTAATGGCTCATAAATTAAATCTTTTTGCAATTATTTCTCTGTTGGTTTTAAATTGGTTTATAAAACCGCACTAAACTTGAACTATTTTGTGAATTTCTTTTTAATTTGTTGTTGTTTTTGGGTTTTACAAATTTTTGGAAAATAAAACGAGTAGTCCTAAATTGTATTGGGTAGGAGAAAAAGTAGATTTCAAGTAACTTTACACTAGACTCAATATGTAAACTTTTCTTATTTTATCGAAATTGTAATGTGGAATCACCTAATCATGATTAAATCTGGTAACAGAATTTGGTCTTCCTGACAGTCTTCGATTAAGAATCAACCTTTCATAAAAACTTTATTGCATTTTAAACTTAAGGAAATTACTTTTACTCCGCACTAACACTTTTCCATTTTTGCTTACTCAAACATTCTTTCATATAATTATGCTTTTTGGCCTAATGCCAAAACAGATATTATTTCTAATTTTTCTTATTTTTTATTTTTTGTTTTTGTATTTTCAATCTTATTCTCTTCATTAAGTGTTAAAAATATTCCCATTGTTGGTTAAAATTATTAGATGCCAAGACCCTTTGCTCCTGTTTGATTTATTGTCTGAATTTTAAATTGTTATTGGCGCAATGACAAAAAAGAAACAACTTTTCTCATTTAGTATTTTAATTCTAAGATTAGTTGTAAAAGATTTTAATAAGAAAATGAGAAGTAAGAGTGGCTCGTTTTTGGGATTAAACAACTATTTTAAAATAAGTTATAAATTAATTTTGCAGAATTTTGATAGAAGGAGAAAAACTCTTGATAGCAAAAAGTTTGAATCTCCTCAAAATAAGCAAGTATGATGGTACGTATTCAGAGTGGACACAGACGTGCGGATTCAGACAAATGTAGAGCATGTGGAGAGGACAGTGAAACTTTGGTGCACTTTCTTTGCTAGTGCCAGGCATTTGTCGAAGTTAGATCTAAGTATTTCGGAAGTGATATTATTCCGAAAATAACATTCTTGACTAACACTGATGGGAGATTCTTAGGAATTATGTTCAGGAAACTGAGTTTCTGAACACTGAAAAATAATTCATTCAGTAAACTTTTTAAACGATAAGGAGCGGTAGCGGCTTAGGTGTATTTCTTCGTATTTGATGAAAAACATGACCTAGTTTTTTTGGGACGTCACAATTTAGCGTAAATCAGAGTATTCTCGCAGAAGGTGTTCAGGGACCTCATTACAACTTTCTGTCTGATTTTGGACAGTGAGTGAGTATAACCTTAATATGTTGGAGTTGAGAAGAAGGTAACTATCAATGGTCATTTTTTCGAGATTTAATTATCGGTTTCACAGCTATAATAATGGCGTAACTTTTAGCCCGAATAGCTGTAGTAGTTTCAGCACTTTTGTTATCCAAGGGAATCAACCTTACAAATTTGATCATAAATAAGAATTCTACAACGATAAAATCTTCTGCGATTGCAGATTAGGAATCTGTTGAGGGAAAGCTCATACAATCGTATATACATTAAAATAAATGGATCCCAATAATTATAAGAATCAAAAAACCAATAGCCAAGAGTATCGAGATCTTATTGTGTGAAAGACAAAGTCAGATCATCTTAAATGTTTTGCAAGTGGTAATACTAAACCAGTTGATTTCTTTTACTACTGTTGCCTATTAAAAGTTAGGTATATAGCCTCAGTTTAAAGAAAATCTTTTAAAAGATTTAACAAAGTGCCGTCTGATTTCAGAAGACTTTTCGGTCTTAAGATTTTGGAGTTTAAAGTGTTTACATAAATACCTTTCTAAATGATTTTGCAGTAAAAACTCCATTTTTAAAACAGCGCCAAGACAACTTTATGACAATATACTATAAGTCCTATCTCTTCAATTTCAGATAAAAGCTTAACTTCTAAGATATCTTCTTTTATCATTAATAGAAGATATCTTAGATTCGTTTGGAAAGTATAAAAGTCTCAGGGTTTACAGTTAGATCGCTGAATAAATGAAGTTTATCGCCATAACCAGTATCCGTAATGAATTTATAGGTGATAGTTGTCAAATTTGAAATGGATAAACTTCATTTTTTATTTTTTTAAAGATAATCTTAGTTCAGATACGTTTGAAAAGTATTAAAGTCTCAGGGATTTTAGTTATAACGCTGGCATAAATTCTGCCAGAAATTTGCTCAAAGAAACTTATGGCGATTAAGTTTATTGCCATAACGAGTCCGAAATAAATTCATCGCTAATAATCGTAAAAATTGAATCGGATAAACTTTATGCTTGATTTTCTAAAGCTACATTACAGCAACCGAACAGTACCGAACTACCACTTAGGGCAACCCTTAACGACACGATTACCTAAATGATTAGTAAATTTAACATTATATTGTGTTAGGATACAGTCAATAGTTTGTTCACGCATGATAATGCTAGTCCAATATGTATGGTATTCGGTTTCAATTTGAATGCAGTCGTTTAGAGACAACCAAGTGGTTAGACATTAGTGCAAGTGTTAATTTCGTATGCCTTGACTCCTTGTCGAACTTTTGGGAAGTGTACCTAGACCAAAATGTCAAAGGGGAGTAATAACCTTAAAAATAACAAAGCATTACATCACAATAAAATAAAAATTTGCGTAAGGGATATTACGCAAATTACTTATGGTAGTGCTTTTGACATAATTTTTTGTCATCTATTTCTTTACCAAATTGATGTTAAGGTTTATAATTTATAAGTAAACTCTTAAGCTATCATAATCTATCATCATCATTCATTTTTCTTTTATGCTGAACTTTCAATTTCCATATCGAATATCAATCAAATGTTTGAAGTGAAAACCATAGACAGTTGTCGTTCATGTCATTTTATTTTCATCTTACAATGCATGTAAGTGACAATTACAATTGTCATTTATCACATTAGTGTGCAGTGTGGTTGTTAGTCATACATAGTTTTTCATATGAATTTATTACGTCTATTTAAAAAAAATGTGTATTAATAGGAAAACATCGATATCTATATAAATGAACTGAAAGTGAATTATTATTATTAGTTTTCTATTGCGAAAAAATAAATTACTTAATAATTGTATGAAATAAATTAAAATTTTATAAAGCTTGCAGATGTATACAAATGTTCTTTTAATGTGAATGGTTTTTGATTTGCATTTTATTTTATAAACATTTACTTTTAATAAATAATTATGAAACATTAATGTGCTGTTAAGTTGATGCTATAAAAAGTTTAAATTAAAACATGTGTTTATCAGAAAGCTACTACGTCTTCATAGTGGTCACAGCGCGGAAATTCTTTTTTCTTATCTAGATATTTAGTTAGAATTAGTGAAGTCCAAGTGGTCATATCAAATTATTTTCGTCCTATTTAAGCGAAATTGTAAATTCGATATTTCAAATAATTGGATTTGTCTAGATAATAAGATAGTCGTGTACGAACATATCTTAGTCGGGGCTTTTGAGTATAAAGCTAACAAATAGAAAGATTCTTTCTTCTTCATTAAATCACCGTTTTAGCAGAAATTAACGCTCGAGAATATTTAGACTTTAAATCTTGAAATTTTTGTTCTCTGGATTCTACCTTCCACTAGACAAGTGAATACATTGGCAAAAGTATGTGGTCTTTCTTTAAATTGTATGAATTGACATTTTACATTCTAGGATGAAGCCCCCCTGGGGCATGTTACCTTGTTGAAGCCTCCGCCTTGGTGTTCTTGCAATCCCGGGGTATAAAGAGGTGGCCAATACCTCCTGTCTGGCCGGGACTGAAAAATTGGTTACAGTGTATTGTTAGTCCTTGCATAGATTGACAGAGGTCAGACCAGAGCATAATATGGTACATAATATGGTTGGTTGAGGTTCCTTCGGAATCCACGTAGTGGCTGTGGTTTAAATCCAAATTCGCGGGGAGAGTAAGTGGCGGTTAAAAGACTGCTGCATGATAAAGTCAATATTTCGGGATAAGTTCGGTACTGTTGCCGAAAACAATACATACCCTACAAAGGAGTGGCTGTGGGACTAAGCGGTGGAAATGAGTTGGTATTAATTGTATATGGTACGGGATGAATGTGAGGATCGGCGGGCCTTAACCCACCCGCCTACCTAATAAATGTGTCGTATGAATGAGATGTGTGCAGGGTTGAATGATGATGGATGAAAGGTATCATATACATACGATACCATTGAATTTTTGTTTCTTGATCTGACATGTTCAGAGTTCATATCAGAATTATCACAGTGTGTCCCTGTGAGTAAGAACAATGTCTTCGGTTTATTGATGAATCGTACTTCGGTCCACCGGTTACGTCTCTAGGTGCTATTGCCGAATCAACATAGGCCATCCAATGGTCAGAGATTAGATAGCTCGAGTACTCCATCAAAGTACTTGTGCAGGGACTGGTCATAACAAATGTACAAAAATTGCGATGGTAGACCGTTCTCAAGTCTACCCAGTGGATGAAAAGGCTGCCAGGGCAGGTGCTCACGTTAAAAACTCTCGACATACATTCTTGGATGAAGCAGTACCAATTCGATCTTTGATAAGTTGATGCATTATACTCTCAAGTGTTGATTTCATAATATATCTTTCGTTGAGTTATGAGTTTATTTTTGCCATCATATCATTGACACTGTAACGCAAAGTTACATAAGAGTGTATATCTTATTGACTCCATATTGTAGAGGCCTTCAACTCAGAACTTGCCTTGATCTAGTCACATACAAACATCAGTAATTGGTTTGTTAGTCTGTATATTTTTTGTAAAATTCGTATTTTTTTGCAAAATTTCTTCCTTAAAGTTTCGACTATATATTACGATGTTTATGTCATCCACGTTTTCATTTCCTATCAAGGTTTTCTGAATCCTTATTGTCGATACAGCGATCTATAAGTTTTCTATAAAATAAGAAGAGTTCCAAAGGCAACTTCTGCTTAACCTCTTTCGCACAAAACTTCGAGCAACTTATGTTAATGAATATGCATAAAAAAGTGATGTGATAAGAAATATTTTATGTTGACTGAGTGTTCCACTTGCAATATCATCGAAAATTACGTGACACCTGTCAAACGGCCTATTTCATGGTGGCATGTTGGTTGAGCTAGGGACGAACGACCGCCGTCCCTTTGTGATTTAGCTTTATGGCACCATGTACAATCACTTGGCTGGAGTGTCTGAATTATCTATTCTTTGTTACATAATCGGTAGACGATATATGAATTTTTCTATGGTCTCAGCTCTTTTTTCGCTTTACGCGTTTTGGGTCAAATTACTTTCCCCACGTGCATTTCAAATGAATCAAACGGGACACCTCTTGTCCGACACCAGGATGAATGATTCCAAAAAAATAGCCGTGGTGTCAAGTAACAGCATCACTTCAAAGTCCCGAAGGACTTGATGTAGTAGTAGCAAATTCTCAGGGCCAATCTATAGGTAAAGTATTAGTAATTAAAATTAATCCTCGAAAGTTGTTTTTGAGTACTAAATTAGTTAATATTGTTTGTTAGTTTAAGCAAATCTTGCTTAGTTCAAACTTAAGCAAGAATTGCAAAAGTGTAAACACTAGATGTAAAAAATATAATAAAATTTTTACCAGCGAGTCTAAATACTATCATTAAAAGAAAATTGCCTATCTTCAGCTTTAATTTATATTCCCACCCACTTTATTGTACACCATATATGTTGATTAGCATTTCATTTGTTTGTCCAAGACCATACTACGCTTTTCTCACATTCCATTATACCAATATACTCCCTGGAGTTTGTATTAATTATAATTTCACATTATTCTACAGAATCAAAAATCACCGAATAAACCAAAGCAGGTGAATTTATCTTTGACGTCACTACAACAAATAACATACATATCTTTCATTCTTAGGTAAACAGAAAACAAGTAGTCTATGTAGTATGTACCACTTAAACTATTTTACTAATTTTGTGATTTTGCATAAACATTTACAAAGATGTTCAACATATTCGAACAAAATAAACATACATACCCATATGGCTTAATACACAGTGAGAAAAAATTGGTAGAATTGTACGAACATTTTTAAAAATCTGTTGTTAAAAGAGAGCTTTCCACGTTTGTTAACTTTTAAACAAGAGATGTGTATAAAATTTAAATAACACCCAGTTATCGTTTAGACAACTATCGTTGTAATTTTGAAAATGTATCGTTGTCATGGCAACAACTTTTTGTCGTCATTTCGATTACGTTTTGTGTCATTTTGGTAATGCATCATTGTGACTTCGACAATGAATCTTTGTCATTTAAACAATTCTAGCAAAAATAAATGAAGTACTTTCCAAAGGAATAACATTTGTCACCACTTCAAAAATGAAGGAAATTGTTAATCTTCTGTGGAAGTGATGTTTTTTAATTTCCATAGAGGCAAAAAGAATCCAATTTTGATTAAAATTGAAGGTATATTTTTTTTACTGGAATTTTTGAATTAAATTACTTCCTTAGAATGACTTCAGATGTAGTGAATTTGGAGTCAAATAAAAAAACATCTCTCCTTTGATAAGCCTGTGTAAAATCATCACTTCTTCAGGTCTTTTTCACTACTTCCATGGAGTAAATTTTACTTCTTTTTCGCTTTTTGGAAAGTTCTTTTTTTGCGGGGATCCAACATTCTTTTTGACAACATAACGTTGTTACTTTGGTAACACATTATTATTTTTGATAAAAAATACACGATGTATTTTTTTATATTTTTGTTGTTGAGATAAGAACCTTTAGTTTATTAAAAATTTATAAACACTTTGATGTCAATCTGGTACCAAAAGTTTACAAATTTAAAACGTCCCTTTCTCTCTGTGTATATCTAAGATACAAAAACCTAACTACAACATTTGTATGTATTTTTACAAATAAAATATAAATAAACATTCATTTGTTTATACTGGTACTTATGCAAAACAAGTTTGTTTTTTGCTTAAATTGTTTACATTTCTAAATACACAGAAGAAAAAAGATTAAATTAAATCTCTTACTATACATTTCAAACAAACTGTTGAGATACTAAATTATAATCTAGATGAACGAGCGAGTAGAAACGTTAACACACAAATATTATTTGCTTAGCACATTAACGCAAAGTACATACAACTTGCAAAACTTAGAGGTTAAAGTGTTGACAATATAGATGATGTATTTCTCATACAATACATACAAAATTCTAAATAAATATTTAAAAATGAGTCATTATCTCTCTCTATGGAGAAAGTCAAATCATATAAAAAAATAATAGTTATTTGTTGGATTGTTAATAGGCAACCCAGTAAACAATATCGTTAACAAGCAAAAAGGAAAACAAATAACGTGTGCCATCTTTCATACACATGTATGTATATGATTTAACAGATTTAATAAACAAATATTTTAACTCCATGTGCTGTGCAGAATTAAATAACAAATTAACAACATTTTTTGTTTAATTAATATATTTTTTATAATATTTTTTCTGTATATTTGTTTTTGTTTATCATTTAATTACATAAATAAAAAATTTTCCCAACTTTTCTTTCTTTTTTAATTTCCAATTATATTTTCTAAATATAAACCTAAAACTAATTTATACCTTCTGCAAATGACGCACGGTGTTTCCAAAAGCATTCAAGGCCTTCATCTTAAAGATTTTCTTTTGATTATTTGTTGTTGTTTGTTATAAATACATACATATATATTTTTTGCCTCGTCTGACTTTATATATCAAAGATATTGGAATACATGCTTTTTCTAAGAAAAATTCACAAAAAGAATAATATTTTTGCTTGTCATACGAATACAATTGAATTATTCTGTTTTGTTACACCCTACACTTTGCCAGGAGGGTATATATAGGTATGTTATGGCGTTTGTAATTTTTCTTAACTCTGTTGTTTCATAATTATGTAAATACTGTAATATGGAACAGCAGTCTTTTTCCCTCTAACTGTCACTCTATGTTGAATGACACATGAAAAAGATCTCTGTTATTTTCTGGCGATGTGTTAAACACTCAAAATGACAGGTTATCCCACACTGGTTTGGATAGAGTCTTCCTATCGGCCTTTGTATAAGAAGTTGAAGCCTCGAACAATTAATTAATCAAAAGTATTTGGTCTCAACAACGCATAACTGGGAAACAGTAATACACTCAATTGGTGCGAGTAAAATGCAATGCTGTCGAAAGCTTAGCAACAAACACAAACCTGATTGTTGTTGTTCCCTAACTCAGACCTGATTTACGACTCTTTGTAGTTTTATCAAACAAATTTAACTATTTAGAGATATTCTTCTGTCTGTATGTAAATATCCCCTCTGGGGCATGTTTTCTTGATAAAAGACACTCATCTTGCTACCTCTATTCTGTCGAAAGCTTGGCAAGAAACTCAAGTTGTTGTTCGCTAACTCAGACCTGAATTACGACTCTTTGTAGTTTTATCGAACAAATTTAACGATTTAGAGATATTCTTCTGGCTGTATGTCCTACTTGGGCATGTAGGACTTGTGGTGGCTGGTCAGTTGGTTGAGGTTCATTAGGGATCCAGTAGTGGCTGGGGTTTGAACTCAAATTCACGGAAAGTGTGAATTGCGCGTAAAAGCCTGATGTATGGTTAAATTTATATTTCGGGATAAGTTCGGTGCTGTTGTCGTATAAAAACAAATACCCCACATAGGAGTGACTGTGGTACTAAGCGTTGGAAATAAGTTAGTGTTAAATGTATATGATATGGGATGAATGTAGTGGAACACAGATCACAACCGCCTAAGATGAGATCCTAGAGTTAGTCTATGTGTCGGATGGATTGAAAAAACCACTGTGGAATAGGCCAATCATGACAGGTAACAACCTTCCCTCATCTTCCCTCAGGTATCCCTTGTCTGTCGGTACTATAAATTTGTGTTGTCAAATGTATCCTAGACCTTTCCTTGGAATGATTTGACCTGAAGTCTTACCTATCAGGTTAACCGATAGCCTGCAGGGCAAAGTTTCGAACTTTGTCTTGTCTCAGATATTGGGTGGCTGTGTTTAAAATCCAAAACGCAGTAAGAGAATTATGGCTAAAAGATTGGAAAAAGCTGAAATATATTCTTCGCTGTTGCCGAAATGACCACAGATGACCACTTTTCTAAGGGGTAGTAAACATTGAATATAGATGGGTGTCAAATAATTAAGATACAGTCCTCACTCCACCCGTATACCTATATATTGTCCGATAAATGAGAAGTACGCTAGGCTGAATAGTAATAGATGTACGGTATCTTATACAAGAATTTCTCTTCTTTGTCAAGGTATGGAACCATCCCAGCTGCCTGCATCTTGGGATTAAAGCATCTGGGCAGCACTGGTCGAAGATAAGAAAGCTTAAGTACTCATGCAAAGTGTGAAATCATGTACGAAAACTACCACCACGTGTCTTTGCAAAAACCTCTAGTCATTCACCTTAAGCTTAAAGATACCTCGAGGAAAGAAAATGGCTTAACTTTAAATTTAAAGTCAACAGTTTGGACTAAGAGACAACATTATAAAATTTATTAAATATAGCCAAACAACTGGGACTTTTTAAAACTTTCAAGATACGATATCTCAATATCTAACATGAAGGAGAAAATCTGTTGCTGAATACAGATTCAGCACAGCTCAATTCTTTAGGATTGGATATTTCTCAAAAAAATTAAATTTTATTATAAAATTTCATGCTGAAGGGTAAATATGATTCTGTATAGCTCAATATAACTGTCAGTTGTTTGTTTACTTAAAAAGGGTTTTTGTTTTTGTATGTAAGTTTGTGTAAAAAATATGTTGAAAAATAAAAATGTGTGTATATTTTTATCGGTTAACAAATAAAGGTGAAATTTTTACAAAAGTAAAAATAAATCAAAATTGAGGATACAAAGTCAAGAGAAAAAAGAATGAAAATAATACATTCAATTAAACCCTAAAGAAATTGTCCAATTTGGCGATTAGTTGTTCGTTGAAACGTGTAATTTTGGCAGATTTTAAAAAAGGACAATTTTTAAGAGGTGTTTACCTTAAATGGCATCGTTTTCTTTTATTCCCTTTAAGTTAACTAATTGGATTCATTTATATACTAGAAAGGATTGAATGGATAGTATTTTTAAAAGTTTTCAATTTGAATAAGTATACTTATAAAAGTAATTCATATTATACATGAAATTTTCGTAAATAGCACGAAAAAAGTAGTAATAACATATTTTTTCATTATTTTTAAAGCTTTAAATCACATAATAGAACTTTAGTGCTAAGTCCTGACAAACCAAATAAACCGTTAAGAAATCATCATAAAAGTCCTTAATATTCAAAAAACCATTAAGCTTCAAATATATCCTATAAATTAAATTTCGCTTTTAAATCCTTTTTTCTTTTTTCTGAACATCAGAATTGTAAATAAACAACTTTATAATTTGTCTTAAAAAAATTGAAATATAATCAGACAGCGGAAAATATATATTTTTTAAAACACAACATTTCATTTAAGCTGAATTGTTTGTAACAAATAACACACAAGATAAAGTTTTTCCATTCTCTTCTACTGATTTTTTTACGGAAACTTTATTTCATAAATCCAAAACCAATCAGACTGAACAGAAAATGTATTTTTTATATGCTGATGACGTTGTTCAGCTCACAGCATTATAATGATGATGTTGCTGCGGACGAGGTTGTTGTCGTTTCGACTGCCATAGACAAGGGCGCCTTGAAGTCTGTGCTGGATGTTGTATCCTTTTTAATTCATATTGAGGAAGAATAACGAATATGTTACACAGTTGGCTTTTGTTTTTTCTCTCTATCTGTTCTTTTCTTTCTTTCTTTATGCTGTTTAAATATTGATTTTTGTTTCGTTTAATTTTTATATATTTGTTTTTTTGTGCGTTTATGACAGCCTGGACATGGACAGGCCATTGTCCAAAATAACCAAATAAAAATATGTTTAAAAAGCAACGTGGAAACTGTTATTATAGTATTCCACAACTGTTTTTCCGCCCATTTATTCATTTAATACATTAATATCGACACTTATTTTCTGCAATTTGTTATTTCAATTTGATAAAGAAAATATAAATGAGGAAAAAACTCATTTTGCAATACGAATTCATTCATTACTGATCTTTATTTATGGCGTATGAAAAGGAAAATGCACTACATATGCTTCCATATAACGTGAGAGTGTTAAAACGAAAAATATATAAATATTTGTGTATTAAACTGATTAAAATTTTGCACAATATTTATTCACTTAAATCAAATGATGTGTTTTATACTTGGCCTAAATATAAAATTATTCTACTTGTATGAAATATTTTCGAAACTAACGTTGAAAAAATGCTCATTAGCCAATGATGTTCATCTCAGGAAGTGCAGGTTTTTCGATATTTGATCACGATTATCATTGATTAGATTAAAGAGTTTATATAGACTAGCCTATTGACTAGACTATAGACTAGACTATAGACTAGACTATAGACTAGACTATAGACTAGACTATAGACTAGACTATAGACTAGACTATAGACTAGACTATAGAGTAGACTATAGACTAGACTATAGAGTAGACTATAGACTAGACTATAGACTAGACTATAGACTAGACTATAGACTAGACTATAGACTTGACTATAGACTAGACTATAGAGTATACTATAGACTAGACTATAGAGTATACTATAGACTAGACTATACACTCGACTATAGACTATAAGCTGTTTATTCACTAAAAAAATTTATTGCTAATATGCTCTATATACCATTGTTTTATCTTTTTAAACTTTTCTTACAGGAACATTTTTAATTTATAACATCTTTCATGTTCTATTATTCACTCTCTCTTGAAAAAACTCTTCTTTATCATTCACTGCTCATAAATTTTACTTTTGTTATATATATTTTAAAAATTACACTTTCCTTATTATTTCTTATCTTGCTAAAAGAATATTCTTTTAAACATTTTCAGAGTCTTACATATGACTGCACGTTTAATAAATGCAAATCTAATTTGCGCAAAAAAAATGTAATAAATATAATTTTAAAAATCTATCTTACTTAAATGAGATTGTATATAAAGTACATATGCTAAAGAAAAGGAGTATTATGTGAAATTTTTTATCTTAGTTCCGCTATTTCTTTATCATTTTGCTGTTAATGAATTACTTCAATTTCGCTTTTATGGTGTTCTTAATTTTCTTTTACCTTTATTCTTTTATATTTTTTGTTGCTATAAATAGCAAACATCTTGGTAGTTTAAAGGCAGAAACTGCTTGTAAGGAAAATAAACATTAAGAAAAAAACAGCACAAGCACTGCCTAAAAGCACATCACATACAGAACATTAAGAGGACTCAAGGATAATGGTTGGAATAAAGTTGTGCTAGGAAATATAGCACAATATATTATTTAAAATACTTATAATAGAATTATAAAAATTGAAATATTTTAATTCTCAGTATTTTATAATTACTCAGTCACCTAGTGCTGACTTTTTTAGTTACCTTCAACATTACTCTTCTTGGTTTTGTCATGTCAGAAATCAGCTGTAAAGGTATGTTGTTAATATAACTGATTTCTTCATTTTAGAAAGTGCTTTCAATTTGTTCCCTTTTGTTTATAAATTAAGATCCTTGCTCTATCTTTACTGACAACTAAGTAGATGGGAGCACAAAAAACTAAGGAGATCCAATTTAATGATAAAAGCTTTTATTCCCAAGAGCATATATTGGGAAGAATTTTTAAAATTATATAAGAAATGCAACAAATGTTGAGGTCCTTATACCATTATTAAGAAAGTTTATATCAGAATATACATATTTATCTAGTAGTTTACCTTTTGCAATTATCTGCAACTCAATTCGAAGCCATTACGGAAGTACAGAGTGTGAGATTTTCATTGAGCCAAGAACAAAATAATTGATTAAAATACGAATCCGTTAAGTATGGAAAACCTTGATTAAGCCACATTTTCTTACGTTAAAGAGCCTAAATCTATACTTAATTTGAGACAAAAATAATATTAAAACTAAAATTTTGAATCAATACCAAAATGGGCTTGATTTGAGCTCGATACGTACTTGATTTCACAATTATTAAGATTTCAGCAAAAAAGTTAAGCATTTTTGAACCCGTTTAATAAACACATACCAGAATATTAACACCCATTAACATTTGTATGTCAGTTTGAATGCCTCAAGATAGTTATGAACTATTTTTTTAAATATTAATGTTCTACATACTTAATACATATATTACTCATTCTACTAGCTATAAGAAGAATATAAAGAAAATTTATGAATAAGTTAATCAGAAATATCGTTAGTACTCGAACGTACCATAATGATTGCTATTAAAATTCAACAACATTAATATAAATGATAGCAAAATATTTATATTAAACATATATCGGGAGCAAATATTTACTTTTCGTGTCAGTTAAATTTGTCAAAACTTTGAAGGATTTTTCGTTCTACTGTACGAATTGCTAGGATTATTCTTTTAGCATCGGTCTTAAAAAGTGCGAATTGGTATAGAAAATAAAAAGGCGATATTAGCTTCAAGATTTTAAATAGGTTTTGAATTTTTCTCATGATATCGGCCTTAAACGGAAAATAGAGGTATTGAATTTAAAAAAAAAATCACTTTCTGAGTCGATTAAGACATGTCCGACTGTATTTCGATGTGGCTGGCTGCCTTCCCCCGGGGCATGTTACCTTGTTGAAATCTCCACCTTGGTGTTAAACTGGCGATGTCAAATGTATTCTTGGCTGATCAGTTGGTTGAGGTTCCTTCGGGATCCACGTAGTGTCTGTGGTTTAATACCCAAAATCGCAAGGAGAGAATGTTTGTTTTAAAGGACTGATATATCATATATCCTTTCTTCGAACTGGTCTGTGTACAATGCAGCATATGCTGGATTCCTGGACCCTGGACCAGTAGACTATGGAAATTTCTACATCCTTTGTTACATAGATCTGTTCATAAAAAAGGGATCCTGATTCATTTTGTTGGGTATTTTGGACTACCAAATATGTCTCTAGGTGCTGTTGCCGGAACAACAGGATCATCTCAGTAATGTGGTTGCTCGGGCTTTTAGAGGTTAATAAATGCTTTGGAATTGATCATTAGATGATGTGGATTGTATTCTAAATAATGCAATTTTTAATGGCATCATAATGGTAGTCATCTTCCGGTATATCCAGAGAATTGATTTCACCTGATGTTGGGGTTATCCCCCTTTTATTGGTTTTACACTAGTAATTGCTTTTTCCTTGTCGGGGTGTGCATCGGGTTTCAAATCATGCTGTCTGTCATTACTCAACGGGGCTACTTTGACAATAGATTAGATTGCTCGAGTACCTTAGCATAGCGCTTGTAGATGGACCGGATCAGCCATGCATAAAATTCTATTTCTATGACAACTATTAATAGAGTTACGGTAATACCGTTCCCGGTATGAATATTTACCTTAATTTGTATTATAATTCATTAAATAAGGTTTATCATCACACTATTTCAAAAGCCAATAAAAAGTATAACGAAGGCATGATCATTGAAAGATAACCCTGATGGGAAAGAACAAAGGCCTAGCAGGTATTGATAAGGCAAAATAAGTCGAACAACTGTTTAAAATAGCACTAAAAACTTCCATTAGAAAAGCAGCTCGTAAAATTAAATGATCTGATTCTGTGCTGGGAGACTTTTCACAACTTCCCAGTCGAAGATTTTGAATAAATGATCGTATTTGTTTGTACGTTTATAGTATTGAATGGTTTGGGAATCTTATTTATCTTTAGTTGAATCAGGAAAGGTCTGGATTATAAGGCAATCAAGGATCATACTTGACTTAAACAGTTTTATATAAGTTTTTCTAAAAATATATTTATTCTTATTGATTTGCTTAATTTCTAATAATATTTTTTATTTCTTCTTTTCAGGTAAGTTTTCATCTAAACAATGACTTTTAAACAATCAGGTAACACTGTTTTAATAATGAATTGTTTAGGAAATTAAAATAATTTTGGTTTTTCTGTAAGAAAATAATATTCAGCAATATGATTCAGCAATTTGACAAAATGTTTATGCTTCCGAAAAAAACATTGATTTTCACTAACGTCTAATCTCGTGGTAGATTCTAATATGTCTTTCATCACGGTTATACTTTTTGTAAACGAAGGTAAAGATAATCGTGTCATTACTTTGTCACCTTTGTAAGCAAGAGAGTCGGCAGTTAAAAAGAAAACTTAAGCTTTTGCCTGTCTATTCGTAAACTATGGGGTAACGATTGACTTCCTCTTAGAAAAAGATCATGTTAAAATAGATAGTCACCTGGACAGTCCGTCATATCGACACCTAATGTTAGGTTAAATAGGTAGATCGTAATTTTCACTAATGTCTAACCATCTGGTTGTCTTTACTTCGACTTTCGACTAGAATATATTTTAGTGTTAAGGTAGTAGTTACTTAAGTGTACCCGGTGAAAACAATCGTCAATTTACAGTGTCCAAGTTATCTAGAAGGTGTACACTTACAACATGTTCATAACAATGCATTGACTTATTTGGGCTATCTTTATGACTACCTCCTTGTAATCTATAGATTGACTTCCTTGTGTTAAAATAGCTAGCTATCTGGGTAGTCAATGGCTAGACCTAAACCTTAGTTGTAGATTAAATAGGTAGCTTGGGACTGTCTGGCCGAACTGCTGGGTATGTTGTACTGCCTAAAAGTCATTCAAACTTAATGTATGATAAAGCGATAGTAGCTTAAACCTCTTAAAAATGAAATATCAAATAGTCAAATTGCTTTCTTGCCGTTTATGGGGCTTTAAATTGAAAGCAGTCATTTTGAAACTAAAGCTAAAAATAGTGCTTTTGAGGTGGTTGGTTAGTTGAGATATCAGATACTAGTAATATTTGTTGGATTTTTCTAGTTTGTCCCTTAAAAATTGCGATAAATATGTGAAGAAGTGAATTGGGTGGGTTATGGTTGGCTCGATTGGAATAAGTGCGTGACACTTTGATTGCACTGGGGGTTTTTTTTTTGAGGGGAGGGAAGTGGGAAAAGCAAACATGTGTGTATTTACAGGTGCTTAATTTCACTAGAACTTAATTTTGTTGTTTTAATATTTGTTTTTCTATTGTTGCTATCTTTTTTAGTATTCTTTTTTCATACACATTTTGGCAAATTCTTCATGAACAGATAAGCAGTAGGTTGTTGCGTTGGGTACGTACGTTAGTTTGTTCGTTTTGTTCAAATATTCATGAGAATAGCAAATTAGACACAATGACTACAGAGATATGCACAAAAATATACATTAGTAAACTGTAAAAGTTTAGATAAGAGAACAAAATCTACAATTTAATGGCTGCAATTTTCCTAGGAATTGTTTATTTACATCATGTAAATGCCTGCCTTATTACCTCCAAAATTTAAAAGTTAATTTCAAGGTTATGTTAATTTTTTCACAACAACTGTGTCACCTATATTTTAAATTCATATATCAAAATATATATCGTATCAATAAATTTATAAGATTTTTTTGATCTTTATTTATTTTCTCAAAACTTTCTATCACTTCTCTGTTTTCAGTACCTCGTATTCTTTACACACAACATAAAACTAGTTTCAACTTAAAACATAAGCTTATCCACTTAATTAATTCCATTAATTTTATGCCACACACAATTGTCACACTTTTTAAAAATGCCCAAACACTTAAAAAATATATATATTTGCGTAGCGTCACTTTTGATTTTATAAATAATTAAAATTTCAATTTAATTAAATTGTATGTAAACATTCACTTCGCTGATAAGATAGTGATTTAAAGTGTTAATCCATTGCTGACTGATAGAAAGTACTAGTGGAACAGATTATTTTTTTCGGCACTAATTAAACTATTTCCGATGAGTATGTATTTAGTTTTATCATTTTGTCAGTCATACTTGAAAATAAGCTAAGTGAATAAGTAAAATGAGTCAGATATTGCTAAAGAGAGAAGAAGTGAATTATATGGATGGAATAAGCATTGAAAATTAGGAACCTACGTACTTTTATTGTACGACATTTTCGGTACTTTTTCTAACTTAAGTAGTACGTATGGTAGTAAATATAAAAGTACATAATGAAGTAGTCTAGAGTCTAGTCAATAGCCTTGTCTTTAGTCTAGTCAGTCCCATGTACAAGATAAAATAGACTGGTACATAGTCTAGTCTATAGTCTAGTCTAAAGTCTAGTCTAGACTAGTCTAAAGTTAAAAGTCTAGTCTAGACTAGTCTAAAGTTAAAAGTCTAGTCTAGTCTAGTCTAAAGTCTAGTCTATAGTCTAGCCTATAGTCTAGTCTATAGTCTAGTCTATAGTCTAGTCTATAGTCTAGTCTATAGTCTAGTCTATAGTCTAGTCTA
>NC_060953.1:63250058-63252461 GCF_022045245.1 Lucilia cuprina | reverse complement strand
CTAGACTATAGACTAGACTATAGACTAGACTATAGACTAGACTATAGACTAGACTATAGACTAGACTGTAGACTAGACTATAGACTAAACTATAGACTAGACTATAGATTAGACTATAGCCTAGACTATAGAGTAGACTACAGACTAAACTATAGACTAGACCATAGACTAGACTATAGACAAGAGTATAGTCTAGTCTATAATCTAGTCTATAGACTATACTATAGACTAGACTAGACTAGAGTAAAATAAACTAAGAGCTTAACCGAGAGAGCTAAATATTAACCTCGTTTTTGGCCTCATTATTTGAGAAATACAGTTATTGAAAAAAACTTATTGCTGTCTGCATACCTTCATTACCAACTGTTAAAACTTTTAAAATTTATTTATATGTATGTTGTTGTCTTCTTCATGACATAATAATTATTATTTTTATTACTTATTATTATAAATAAACTAACAGAAAACAACTTGAAATGTTTTTCATTCTTTCTTATTATTTTACAGAGTACTTATAGTTTTCCAAATATTTGTTGTGTATATTTTAAATAAACTAAATACGAGCTACGGTGATTGCGGCTATTTAATAGAAAAATAATTCTTAGAAATTTTTCAAAAATGTTTGTATATTATTTTGTAAAGAGAAATTCTTGTGATGGCAGCAACTTAATTTTAGTTATTTCTATGAAGATTCTGTTTAAAAACTAAATTTTTTGAAAAACAAGATGATTATTAACAAGTTATTTATAAATTTTCGTATATTAGAGCTTATAACTTTAAAATGTTGCTTTAAAGCTGGTTTTGAAGTCAATAACGAATGAAGATAATTTTGGACATCAACTTGAGAAGTAAAGCGATCTGCATCGATCGCTGGTAATCTATTCGCTGTTTCTAGGGCAAACTCAATTTAATATTAAATCATTCATAGCATTTAACATTTTCGGCACGTTTTAGAAACAAAAATCCTAAAACTTTAATAAATGTCCGAAAAAAAGCACAAACTGAAACTTTTAATTCATTTTCATAATTAATGTTGTCAAGCTTATTGCTGCGAACACAATTTATTGATGCAGTCTAAATGCAGTAAAAGTATGAACAGTTGTGTGTATATCCAACAGCAGATTTTGTTTTTAGAATTTGCAACAGCAAAATGGATTATAAAAATTGTTTGAGGACACTTTATATTTAAATATTTTCATATTTAATAGCAAATAAATAGTTATAAGAAATAAAAATTTAATTTATATAAATATTTTTGTGGTTCAAAGTATTTTAATAATTTAAATCTAGTATTTATTTACCAACATTTTTTACAGAAAGAATTTTTAATATTTCCAAGAAATTTTCTTCAATTATATTATATTAAAAACCTCAACTGACAAATAGGTTAACTCCGTAAAAGCTACACTAGACGAAACATTTAAATATTTTAATCTTATTAAAAGTTTAAATTTAACAATCAAATTTTGTCACAAATTCATTTAAACATGTATAAGTTTTAATAAAACAGTTGAAAACCTAGAAAAAAGTAGTTAATCTATTTGACAATGAAAAGACTTCCATTTTGTAAAAATGTAAATATCTTTCAGACTTATTTGCTTTTCCAAAATTCTATTGTGTTTTTGTTTTCTACTTTATAAGACAAATAAAAATTTACCTTTTAGCCATTTTCTTTAAATATGCTAAGCTCTGAGGCATGACATGATATTTGAGGTCATATTACTGTTGCAACATTCATATGCAGATGTAAGAATAAGTAAAATCCACAAAATACGATGAAGAAGAAAATAACGTCAAAATGTTTAAGAAAATTTTTGGTTGCATATTTACGTTTGCCACCCAGCAAAAAAAAAAAAAAAAAAAAACACTTTCAAGAAGAGATAAGAAAGCAATAGACTAGGACTATACTATAGGCCAGATAATAGACTTGACTGTAGACTAGACTATAGAGTAGACTATTGACTAGACTATAGACTAGACTACAGACCTGACTGTAGACTAGATTATAGACTTGACTATGAACTGGACTATATACTAGACTATAGACTAGACTATAGACTAGACTATGAACTAGACTATAGACGAGACGATAGAATAGACTATATTCTAGACTATAGACTAGACTATAAACTAGACTATAGACTAGACTATAGACTAGACTATAACTAGACTATAAACTAGACTATAGACTAGACTACAGAGTAGGCTATAAACTAGACTATAGACTAGACTATAGACTATACTATGGACTAGACTACACACTAGACTATAAACTAGACTATTGACTAGACTATTGACTAGACTATAGACTAGACTATAGACTAGACTATAGACTACACTATTGACTAGACTATAGACTAGACTATAGACTAGACTATAGACTAGACTATAGACTAGACTATA
>NC_060953.1:63200002-63249958 GCF_022045245.1 Lucilia cuprina | reverse complement strand
GTCTAGTCTATAGTCTAGTCTATAGTCTAGTCTATAGTCTAGTCTATAGTCTAGCCTATAGTCTAGTCTATAGTCTAGTCTATAGTCTAGTCTATAATCTAGTCTATATTCTAATCTATAGTCTAGTCTATAGTCTAGTCTATAGTCTGGTCTATAGTCTAGTCTATAGTCTAGTCTATAATCTAGTCTATAGTCTAATCTATAGTCTAGTCTATAGTCTAGTCTGTAGTCTAGTCTATAGTCTAGTTTATAGTCTAGTTTATAGTCTAGTTTATAGTCTAGTCTATAGTCTAGTCTATAGTCTAATCTATGGTCTAGTTTATAGTCTACTCTATAATTAATTTTTTATTTCCCTAAAAAGCTAAATGTCATAATACTTTTATCACCGACATTCGGCATCTGGCTGGTAGATGTAAACATAATTGAAGGTTATTTCTGAAAACAAAATAACAACTTTACGTCCAATAACACTTTTCGGGGTTTTACCAAGAACACAGAATTGAAGGATAACAAGTAGCTAAAATTGTGACATTTTCCTTGACCTGTAAAAGTTTCTAACGGTATTTTTCATGAGTATTATAGTTTTTAATTGCTTTAAAACGACAACATTATATTTTGAGATACATAATGTCAACAGCATAAGGAAAAATATGAAGAAATTTTACAATATATTGATGTATTTGCGCGTTTCTGAAGGTTTGTAATAATTATATTTTTCGGTTGTTTTAAAAGTACGTAATGGATTTTGTAAATAAAGTGAAAAAAATGTAATCTAGTTAAGAGGTTTATTATTGTTTAATTAAATGTGCTTTTGAAAATGGTATGATTTCTTAAATATTAAAATATTGTTTTTAAAAACAAGCAAATTATTTAAAAAATGTAAAAATCCAACAGAAAATCCAAAAAACATACAAATATATTCCGTGCTTTGTACACAGCATTTGTGGCCTTAACAATTGTATGTAGCCACGTTTATCTTTGTTTATTTTTACCCCTTGGCAGCATCTTTTCTTTCGTGTTGTACACACAAAGCATATTGCATGCAACATAAAATGTAAGTGTGTGTGTGCGCTACACTTGGTTGCAGCTTAAATTAAATGTAAAATAATGTTATGAATTAAATTTATTTAATGTTTCTTTTTGTCCACTTGTCTTGTCTTCTCTAGCAGTTGCAGCTACAATTCCTTTTGTTAAATTTTAAATGTATATATGTGTTGCCTAATGGAAAAAGAACATAACTTTTTTGAATTATCTTTATTCCTTTCAGCCCCTTTTAACTCATAACAGCAGTGCTGACAATTGCAGTCAAAACTATAGACTTGTCTATTAGTCCAGACTATAGTCAAGTATATAGTCCAGACTATAGTCAAGTCTATTGTCAAGTCCATAGTTAAGACTATAGTCAAGTCCATAGTTCAGACTATGGTCAAGTCTATAGCAAGTCAATAGTCCAGACTATAGTGAAGTCTATAGTCCAGACCATTGTCAAGTCTATAGTCCAGACTATAGTCAAGTCTATAGTCCAGACTTTAGTCAATTGTATAGTCAAAACTATAGTCAAGATTATGTTGTCCAAAATATAGTCAAGTATATAGTCCAGACTATAGTCAAATACATAGTTCAGAATATAGTCAAGACCATGGTACAGACTATAGTTATGTCTATAGTCTAGACTATAATCTAATCTTGCACAGACTATAGTACAGTCTAAACTGCAGTGTAATCTACAGTACGAAATATAGACTTGTTTATAACTCCGAATAAAGTCGAGTTTATACTTCAGATTATATTGTTTAATCTACAGTTCATACTTCATATTGTCTATATTATGGAAAGTAAAGTCCAAAGTGTACTTTGTTTCATAATCCATATTTGTCTATACCATTCTAGTCGTGTCTGCAATAAAGGCTACAATCTAGTTCGGTCTAGTCTATAGTTCTATTTGGTCAGACCCTCTATATAGAATATTTATTATTACATATAAACTTTAAATCTGCCTACCATATGTAAAGTGAGGTCCACACTTTATATTTTTTTATCGCAAAGTTCTGTTACATAATTGTGGTCAAACATAATAAATAAAGATTTCAAATAAATGTTTTCAAATAACAATTTACAAAAATAAAGTTGTAAATTATATTATTCAACCACCAACTGTTTTTAAAATTGTGGTTAAATTATTTTTTCATATTAAATATAAATGCTAACATTTAAAGATGTGAACTCTTTTTACACACGCTTTAATTTTAACAAAAACAATAAAAAATCTGTCTTATGGATGCAAAAAATCTTTAAATAACCAAATCAGCTGCTGAAGAAACATCAGCAGAGTATGTTCCAGTCTGTTGAGTCTGTTTGCCAGAATTTAATAGAAGTTTTTTTTTACTTTTTTCATTTTAATATGCAGTTTGTGGGGTTTTGGAACTAGAAACATATATAGACATTTATTTCACCCTTGGCTAATTATTACATTTCAGTCGAATATGTGTCTTGTTTTTAACTAAAAAACACTAGCTGTGATGTGCTGTTGTGGTTGGTTGTTTTTTAGAAATTTTTGTTAGAATGTTTAATCCCTTTTTGGTTGGGGTTTTGTGGGCCAAAAAGGCGACACTTTTTAGTTTAAACATCAAAATGCAAATATTAATTTATTTTATTTATTTATTTATTATTTTTATGACATATGAAAAAGTCTAGTCTATAATTTAGTCTATAGTTTAGTCTATAGTCTAGTCTATAGGCTAGTTTATAGTCTAGTTTATAGTCTAGTTCATAGTCTAGTTTATAGTCTAGTGTATGGTCTAGCCTATAGTCAAGCCTATAGTCCAGCCTATAGTCTAGCCTATAGTCTAGTCTATAGTCTAGTCTATAGTCTAGTCTATACTATAGCCTATAGTCTAGGCTATAGTTTAGTCTATAGTCTATAGTCTAGTCTATAGTCTAGTCTATAGTCTATATTATTTTTATGACATATGAAATAGTCCAGTCTATAATTTAGTCTATAGTTTAGTCTATAGTCTAGTCTATAGGCTAGTTTATAGTCTAGTTTATAGTCTAGTTTATAGTCTAGTTTATAGTCTAGTGTATGGTCTAGCCTATAGTCTAGCCTATAGTTCAGCCTACAGTCTAGTCTATAGTCTAGTCTATAGTCTAGTCTATAGTATTGTCTATAGTCTAGTCTATAGTTTAGTCTATAGTCTAGTCTATAGTCTAGTCTATAGTCTAGTCTATAGTCTAGTCTATAGTCTAGTCTATAGTCTAGTCTATAGTTTAGTCTATAGTCTAGTCTACAGTCTTCATCGAAATTTACTTGTCATAGACAAATTAAAAAAACGTATTTCTCTAGAATGTTTACGATTTATCTGGGTCCTTAGCGCATATACACATTAAGTATATGCAAAATACTAGTAATTAAAATCATAATTTAAACATCTATATTTTATAAAATCTACCTAAAAATTAAAATTCATGAAAAGCGAAATAACATCCCAAGTCCCAAAGGTATTTCACTTAAAAGATAGTAAAGGTTCTATTTATAACAAACTTAAGATGTATACAAAACTGAAGACAAAAACACGCTTGTTAAGAAATTTAAAATTCAACAACTTATTGTTATTAAACAACTAAACACAGAAATTTCTAAACAAAGATAAAAACTTCATGTTTGAATCTTTTGCCTCTATTTCAGTAAATAAAGTACATATTTACTTCCTTCTGAACAAATGCAGAATAGCGTTGCTAGACTCTTGCATTTCCATTTCATTTATATTTTCTATTATTGCTGCTGCACACATCCTTTTGCTTAAATATTTGTGTGTGTGTTTTCTTTAATTTGCCTTCGTCTTCTTCTCTTTTTTTTTGGCATAAAATGTAATGTGATGAATTTCATTTAGTTCCCAGCATCATATTTAATCTACTACTTATAGCAACAAGAGAACAAATAACAAAAAAAAAAAAAACAGAAAAATGTATAGAGGAAACTTTAAGTTACGAATTTTTCTATCTGTGGTAAAGTGATATACTACTGCTACTCATATTTAACTAAAACAATCTATGTAATCTTCTTTTGAAAAAAGTTTGTTTGTGGCTTTAATTAGCCTACTTTTGGGGGCTAAATACATAAATGTATGTTTAAAAATATGAGAGAAAATTGGCAAGAATAGATATATGGTGGAATTAAATTTAATTTAGTATTTGCCATATACAAATAAAGTTTAAATATAAATGTTCTAATAGAAAAAAATAAATTCAAAACTTTACTCTTCCCTATAGTCAGCAGAAAAAATGAAATTAATTTTGTTAAAATAACATTACAAAAATTAAATTCTGTTAAAAAATTTTATCTAGTCTATAGTCTAGTCTATGGTTTAGCCCAGTTTATAGTCTAGTCTAATCAAGTATATAGTCCAGTCCAGGCGCGGATCCACGGGTCTAGTCAAGTTTATAGTCTAATCTAGTCTAGTTTACAGTGCATTCCATAGTCTAGTCTACAGTATAGTCTAGTCTATAGTCTAGTCTATATTTTAGTCTATAGTCAAGTCTAGTCTATAGTCTAGGGTATAGTCTAGTCTATAGTCTAGTCTATAGTCTAATCTATAGTCTAGTCTATAGTCTAGTCTATAGTCTAGTCTATAGTCTAGTCTATAGTCTAGTCTATAGTCTAGTCTATAGTCTAGTCTATAGTCTAGTCTATAGTCTAGTCTATAGTCTAGTCTATAGTCTAGTCTATAGTCTAGTCTATAGTCTAGACTATAGTCTAGTCTATAGTCTAGTCTATAGTCTAGTCTATAGTCTAGTCTATAGACTAGTCTATAGTCTGATTAAAATTTCAACTAATTTTCTTAAACTAAATGTTTGACATAATATTCTTTAAACTGATTATTTTCGACCAAATTATGATACCAATGTAATCAATATATATAAAAGAGTAGCGTTACTGACTGACTGATTCATCATCGCACAGCCCAAACGGCTGAACCTAGAATCATGAAATTTTGATAGTAGATGTGTTTTTGGTTATGTAGATCCACTAAGAAGGGATTTTTGGAAATTTGCACCTTTACGGGTAAAAAGGGGAAAAACGGGTAAAACAGGTTTTGTTAAATATAATATTAGTGATACAAGAAAAATTTTAAATGCACCTGTATCTACTCTTAAAATGAGCAGATGGGTGTCTTGTACTTTTTTGAAATTCGTACTTTTAAGGGGTAAAATGTTTAACAAAGGTGATTTTGGTACATTTTTCAGCCCTTTATAACTTTTAAACTAATAAACATAATCAAATTTTTCTTTTTTTGGATACATCTTACAAAATTATGAGACACCTGTTTCGTACTTTTTTAAAATTCAGTCCTTTTTGGGTGTAAAAGGGACAAAACTGTATTTATGGTACTTTTTTAGCACATTAAGAAAACTTTTTCGGTTTATTGAATTATTCATATTAAATTACGGACTAACTCTTTATTGTTATAAAATTTTTGCTATTTCACTGGGTAAAAAGTACCAAAAAGGGAAAAAACGGGAAATTAATTTTATTCAAACTCATTGAGCCAACTTTTATAAAATTTCAAAAAGTAGTTTATTTACTCACACAAAATAAGCTTTTGGTATATTATTTTGGAATACGATAGGACCAAATTCGAGTAAATTGTTTGGAACCTTTTTTAAAGCACAATTTTTCTGGAATAAATGAATGCAGATTTGAATCGTTTGAGTTTTATCTGTGATATATATGTAGATTTAAATACGGAACATTTTGTAAACTTAATTCTCGAAAAAGTATACTTCTAAGCAAAAAGGGGAAAGGTTGTACTCTTTTTATTAGTACTTTCCACTTAGGTAAACTTTATTCCACTTTTGGTACTTTTTCTTCCTTCAAATGATACTCTATGTATGTTCTTTAATATGAACTGAAAACACATGATTATTAAACATACACGGTCCTCATTGAATAAGATCCTTTAAGAGACATCTTTTTAGTACTTTTTATCTCATAAATTGTAGTTTTTTAATTTTCAATATTCAACCTAGGAACATTAATTTTAACATACATGGTCTTGACTGAATAATATTCTGGAAGTGGGAACTATTTGGTACTTTTCTATTATTCAAATGGATTCTTTATAATGGTTAACCGGAACACACGGTCCTTATTAAATGAGAGTTTATTGAAAGAGATCTTTGTACTTTTTCGTTTTTCCGATGGAACTTTTTGATATTTTTACGATATTGAACATAGGGTAGCGAAGCACCCAGGGTATGCTAGTCTTCTATAAAGTATTTTCAACCAAATTAAAAATGAAATATATCAGTATATAATGAAAAGACTTTTAAATCGTAACTTTTCAAAACAATAAATTAAATTTACATAATTTTTTACGCAAAAAATTAAAATAAATATATTTGTTTTTCAGCATCATTTAAGAATAAAAATCAGTTTTCTTTAGTCCTACACATGGAAATTAAAACTTGAAAAAAGTAGACATACACTCGTAATTTACAATAAACAAGAAAAACTAATATTCGCGATATGAGTGAAAAAAGCGCTATCTAAATTTATCTGTTTGTTTTCGTTTGTGTCAAGTCATAAATTTTCCAAAAAAGAAAAATTCTTTCACATAGAATCTGCGTTAAAGACTGTCCGTCCATGACACTGTCTACCTAGAAATACAAAAAAGCAAAATTGTCAGCTCTGTGTTGTCATTTGTATACGAAGAAGATGATGATGATTTTCTTTTGTATTTGGCAAAATGACAAAAAAATATCTAAATATTTTTTTGTTTAAATTATTTTATACTCTGCCCGTGTTAAAATTTTTACCAGGTTCTATATTTATGATGTTTTTTTTTTTTGTTTAGTTTCCTTTGACTTGCCTTAGTTTTAAATGATGATGATGGCGTTGGTGGAGCTGGTGTTGTTAATGGTTGTTGTTTGTTGGTTTTACGATTTAAATATATTTTATTTTTGCTAAATGTTTATTCTTGTATTTCACGTCAACGCAAATATAATCCAAGCGAATCGGAATACACAATCTTCATCATAGTCGTCGTAATTTTTACAGAGAAAAACCCAAAACATTTATTTATGAATTTCTAGTAAAATATTCAGCAAAATTGTAAAATGTATTTTCTATTATAAAAATAGAATGTTGGATAGAAAAAATTATGATTGCATTGTGTGGGGCAAATTTATAGACAGACGATTGTTTTTTGTTTTGGAAATTGTTTTTCGGATTGGTGACAAATTTTGGTTCTAAATAAAATGTTAATAATAAAAATGTTGATAAATAAAAATCATAATCCAGATAATGGACACACACTGTAGTTTAGAGTAAAGTGCAGGCTATCAACTTAACTGTAGTCCAGATTATAGATTTGACTATAGTCTGGACTATGGCCTCGACTATAATCTTGACTTTAGACTGATATGAGTCTCAAATGTAGATTCGACAGTGCTCTTGTCTACATATATTCTTCTTCAGACGCCACTTGAGGTGATACTTTTGTCCAGATTGCAGTCCAGACGATGGACTAGAATTTATTATAAATTATGAACTTGAGTATAGCCCAAACTATGGACTTGAATATAGTACAACTATAGACCTGAACATAGTCTAAACTATAGACTTAAATATTATGCAAATTATAAACTAGTCACGTTGGACTTAACTAAATTCCCGATTAGACTACAATCAAGAATATTATCTGGACTGTATCCAGACTATAGACTTTTGACTAGATTAGAAGATAATCCAGACTATGGTGTACTTCAAACTGTAGATTTAACTTTAGTCTGGACTATACTCCAGACAATAGATCAGACTACAGTCCAGGTTATAGACTAGTCTACAATCCAGACTATAGTCTATAGTCTAATCAATAGTCTGCACTTTCGACTAGTATATAGTCTTGACTGTATACTAGTCTACAATATAGACTTGTCTACAGTCCTAACTATAGACTATAGTTCAGACTGTGGATTAGAATATATACTAGACTATTGCCCAGATTATTGATTAGAATGTAGACTAGACTATTGTCCAGACTATAGACTAAACAGTAGTCCTGCTTATAGACTATAATTTAGCATTGATAATAGACTATAGACTGCAAACTAGAATATAGTCCAATCTACTGTAGACCATATAATATCTCCAGACTAAAGACTATAATAATTCCTGCCTATAGATTAAACTAAAGTCCTGATTATAAACTATACTATGGTCAGCACTATAGACTGGCCTATAAGCTAGACTATATTCTGATAAGTTCAGATCATAGATAAAACTATAAGTTAAAGAATAATCCTAAAGAATAATCTAAACTATAGTCCAGATTTAAGATTTGACTATAGTCCAGTTTGTGTGTAAATCTGCCGATCGTCCTACTTTTTTAAACAGATTTTATACTAAAGCAAAATTTTTCTCGAGGAAATCATTTGTGTCGTTTTTATTCTTCCTTTGTTATGGCTGTCTTTTAACAATTTATTTTATTGTTGTGTGTTGCACATATATACCTCATGTTGCAAAGTTTAATTGTCTGTGTTTTTTTAAGAAGAACATGTGTTGATTACAGAGATTATGCACGTTGCTTTGAGTTTCGTATTGTTTTTGCCTGCTACACAACAGCACTCACTGATTCAATGCAAAATCCAATGGAATCAAGCGAAGATTAAATATTTTTTTACTCTGTTCAAGGGCGTCTCTATAGAAATTTTGAAATTTAACAAAGAAGTGTTCTTTTTATGTGGACACATGGTACGTGTTGTTTTCTTTATAACACAGTTGAGTACTCTAGAGACATCTCACTTTAACGTATAAAACTTTTTTCTATAGAATGAAAATTTCATAAAATTTTCTATAGAATGAAAATTTCATAAAATTTTCTATAGAATGAAAATTTCAAAAAAATTTCTATAGAATGAAAATTTCATAAAATTTTCTAAAGAATGAAAATTTCATAAAATTTTCTATAGAATGAAAATCTCATAAAATTTTCTATAGAATGAAAATTTCATAAAATTTTCTATAGAATGAAAATTTCATAAAATTTTCTATGGAATGAAAATTTCATAAAATTTTCTATAGAATGAAAATTTCATAAAATTTTCTATAGAATGAAAATTTCATAAAATTTTCTATAGAATGAAAATTTAAAAAAATTTTCTATAAAATGAAAATTTCATAAAATTTTCTATAGAATGAAAATTTCATAAAATTTTCTATAGAATGAAAATTTCATAAAATTTTCTATGGAATGAAAATTTCATAAAATTTTCTATGGAATGAAAATTTCATAAAATTTTGTATAGAATAAAGTTTTTATAAAATTTTCTATAGAATGAAAATTTCATAAAATTTTCTATAGAATGAAAATTTCATAAAATTTTCTATAGAATGAAAATTTCATAAAATTTTCTATAGAATGAAAATTTCATAAAATTTTCTATAGAATGAAAATTTTATAAAATTTTCTATAGAATGAAAATTTCATAAAATTTTCTAAAGAATGAAAATTTTATAAAATTTTCTATAGAATGAAAATTTCATAAAATTTTCTATAGAATGAAAATTTCATAAAAATTTTTATAGAAAGAAAATTTCACAAAATTTTCTATAGAAAGAAAATTTCATAAAATTTTCTATAGAATGAAAATTTCATAAAATTGTCTATAGAAAAAAATTTTTCTTTTTACTAAAAACTTTTTTCTCTTTATCATACTTTTTTACAATGCATGTTCTGTAATGTTTATCTTTCCTTAAGACAAGCCCACTCCCACAAAGCGGTAAATGTTTATTTACTACTCTGCCACATAAAAGCAGGGAGTCATCTTTATATTAACTGCTCCCTCTCCTTATGTTCCACATAAAAATGTAATGAAATCGAATTTTACTTAATTTTATAAATGACAGAGACCTGTTTGTCTGTTGTTCCATTTATGTCAGTTAGAATTTATAAACTTTTAGCTCACATTTATGCACATTGTACTCCCATGAAAAGAAAACACAAACAAAGGAATTTTTATTGTAGATGAAAAGAAAAAAAAAACAGAAACTATATAAAATGTTTGCCATGAAAACATAAAAGAAATATTAACAACAAAAAAATATACAAACTATAAACATTTTTTATGACCAATAAACAAAGAAAGCAAAAGTTTGTTCATTTCATTTAAAATTTCGAATTGTCCTCACATTTGTGTCATCGACCAGCAATGTGAATGAATAAAAAATTATGAAAAACACTCATAAAAACAGCACGTGACAATTGTTTTGCATAAACAGTTCTAAGGGACAGAGGAGAGCAATACGCTGGAATATAAATACATATAAACAAGATGCGTAATTGGAAGTTCAAAGAGCTTAATTTTATGCTATGCCAATATGTAAGCTTTTATGTTTGAATCATTTTATTGCTTACTAGGTAATCATAACTAATTACCTTATACATTATTCTACTGGTGTCGCGTTTAGTATTAGAATCATTAATTTTGTTTGTTTTCCATATTTTATGACTTATTTTATAGCTTGAGTAGAGAGTATAATGTAATGACAATTACTTACTATTAGCATTACAGTGGCATCATTTTATTTTTTTTTTTTCGTACAACAACGTTTTGCTTAAATTTAAATTGTTTATAAATAATAAAGACTTAAAGTCGAAAAACAAATAAGAAATATTTGTTTGTTAAACAAACTTGTCATAAAAAGCCCACAAATAAAATCATTTTTAAATTATTGTTAAGCCTGAAGCTATGCTTTATTTTATTTGTTAACCAAGTAAAACATTTACTTGTTTTCCCTAACTACTGCACAGTGAGTGATTTTGCATAAATTCATTTGAATTTTCTCTTTATGCCAATCACTGCATAAGCTGTTAAATGAACAAATATTTTCCGAAACATTTCATGGCTGGATACACTGATTAAGTACATTTCAATTATACTTTCCATCAAAACGAAATGAATACATTTTAGCTGCATTTAACGTATTAAGTAGTTATTCTTTTGAAAAACTCATACTTTTTTCGTCTTGTACTGTACTTAAGAAGCTTATGTTTATGAGTGTGTTGGGAAGAATTTTTACATGAACTCACTTTACATACTTACATATATGTATGAATGTCGATTTTTTGAGGTCTTTTAAAAAGTCTTTGTTTATGGTTTTTCTGTTGGTTTTATCCTTTGATTCTTGCACACTTGATGGCATTAAACAGCAAAAACAAACGTAAACAAATACAACAGAAACAAAAAGAAAAGCTTCTTTTATACAGGACACAGATGTAGTGTTTATAGTTAGAACTGGATAATAAACCAGTGCCAATAAATACTTAAGGGAAATTTTGTTTTCCTTATTCAAAGAAAATTTGTATTTAAAATGAAATTTGTTTTTAATTAATTTCCATTTAAGAGGAAATATTTTTCAAATTTCTTTTTGCAGAATTCACCTTCTGTAGGAAATTATAGATAAATTTCCATCCTTTAAGTAATTTTCAATAAATTTCTTTTTAAAGGAAATTTTCGATAATTTTCATTTTTATAGAAAATTTTAGAAAAATTTCCTTTTTATAGAATATATTTGATAAATTTCCTTTTTTATAGAAAATTTTCGACAAATTTCCTTTTAATAGGAAGTTTTCGATAAATTTCCTTTTTCAAGAAGAAATTTCCTTTCTTTATGGGAAATTTTCGGAAAATCTCCTTTTTTATAGGAAATTTTCGATAAATTTCCTTTTTTTAATGGAATTTTTTTTTATAAATTTCTTTTTTTATAGGAAATTTTCGATAAATTTCCTCTTTTTACAGGAAATTTTCGTTAAATTTCCTTTTTATAGGAAATTTTCGATAAATTTTCTTTTAATAGGAAATTTTCGATAAATTTCCTTTTAATGGGAAATTTTCCTTTTTAATACAAAATTTTCGATAAATGGCCTTTTAATACAAAATTTTCGATAAATGTCGTTTTAATAGGAAATTTTCGATAATTTTCGTTTTTAATACAAAATTTTCGATAAATTTCCTTTTAATAGGAAATTTTATATAAATTTCCATTTTAATACAAAATTTTCGATAAATGTCCTTTTAATACAAAATTTTCGATAAATGTCCTTTTAATAGGAAATTTTCGACAAATTTCCTTTTTAATAAAAAATTTTCCATAAATTTCCTTTTTAATACAAAATTTTCAATAAATGTCCTTTTAATAGGAAATTTTCGATAAATTTCCATTTTTCCTTTTAATAGGAATTTTTGATAAGTTCATTTTAATGAGAAATTTTCGATAAATTTTCTCTTTATAAGATTTTTTTATAAATTTCAATAAATTTTCCTTCAATAAGAGATTTTTGATAAATTACATTTCATAAGGAATTTTTTGATAAATTATCCTAAAATGGGAAAATTTCAATAAATGTCCTCTTTATACGAAATTTTCGATAAATTTCCCTTCAGTATGAAATTTTCCAAAAATTTTCTTTTTATGAAAAAATTTTTTTTTAAAAAAGAAATATTTGATCAATTGCCTATCAATAGAATTTTTTTAGAAAAGATCTCTAAATTTCCATTTAATAGGAAATTTTAAATAAATTTCGCTTTTATAGGAAATTTGAATAAATTTAATTTCTATAAGAAATTTTCCAAAAATTTCGTTTCTATAGAAAAGTTTTGATAAAATTCCCAATTTTATAGGAAATGTTCGATTAATTTAATTTTTTATAGGAACTTTTTGATAATTTCCCTTCTATAGGAAATATTAAAAGAAATTTCTAATTATTGAAATATTAGAAAAATTTCCTTCAATAAGAGAAATTTTTATAAAATTTCCTTCAATAGGGAATTTTTATAAAATTTCCCTTTAATAGGAAATTTTTTATAAAATTACCCTTTAATAGGAAATTTTTAACAATTTCCATTTTAGAGGAATTTTGCAGTAATTTTCCTTTTTATAGAAAATTCCCGATAAATTTCCTTCTTATAGAAAATTTTTCATAAAATTCCCGATTCCATTTTTAAAAGAAATTTTCGATAATTTTTTTTTTCTATAGGCAATTTTCGAAAAATTTCCTTTCAATAGTAAATTTTTGATAAATTACCTTTAAGATAGTTTAAAAAAATGTCCAATAAAAATTACTTAAAAATTTTGTACTAGTCTACTTACATACATTAACTCACACATACCATACATACATATTTGTTTTTCTTTGTGTATTTTTTAAGCATTATTAAATTGTTATTGTTCTTGTTTCACATGTGAAAAAGTCACAAAAGTATGTTGGGTTGTATCCTTTTTTTCTTTTATTTATTTTAATAGCACTGCAGCCGCAGCAACAACAATTACATATTTGTTCTCGCTTTGTCCTTTCATTCTTTCACTAACCTCCTTTGACTTTAAACAATAAGCTTTTTGTTTTTATTCTTGTTGGGATTTCACTTTTTTTGTGGCTCAACTTTTGTGGGATCCTTTTTTCGAGGACATATTTAATAGATGCCAATATAAATGTGTATGTACATAAGTGTGCTTTGTTGATAGATATGTATGTATGCGAATGTGTGTTAAATGAGTTACTTTATAAGCTTAATTTTTTGGGTTAAATTTACCTCGTAAAAATGAATAGAAAATCATTTTACTTAAAAAAGAATTAATTCTTCTTAAATATATATAAAAATTATATTTTTAACAACCATTTTTTATTTACGGGGATTGAGCTTAGTATTTGAGATTTTTTTTATTCTCTTGTAAATGACTAGACAATTGCAAGAGGATTTGTTTTGAATATTAATTTAGTGAAAAGTAAAACATGGATTAAATTAAGAGAGCTTTTGAATGTGGGTTAATTTTTATGTTTAAAGAAATCAAGTAAGAAAAAACAGTAACATTTTTTCGTAGGTAATTTTCACTAAATTTCCTTTTTAATAGAAAATTAATTATAGGTGTAAAATGCCTTAAGGAAAAATATGTTGGATCAGCAAAAATTTTCTTTTTACTTTCTATAAATTTTTATCCTTAATCTACATTCATTTGTTACGTTTTTATTTTTTCTTGTTTCTCTCTAATTTTCACACAATTCCTGTTCAATAATTGTTAAACACTTAACAAATCAATAGCAAATGATTCGATAGAACGGATATGTTGTTGATTCAATTAAATTTGAAATGTTACAAGTGCAATTACAATTTTATTTGAACGTCATGTCTTTGGAAAACGTGTTCCAAAAAGTGTTCATTCATGTATTTCTATATTATTTTCTTGCATTATATTATACATATGTTTGTATGTATGTATTTTTTGGGGAAATAAGATTGAAAACTGTAAAAGTAAATGTTGTTTTCTTGTCAAAATAAAGCAGACATGAAAGATAAAAAACACATCTATATATAATTTAGATGGATAAACATATACATATATTTAATGCAACTAAATTAAACCCAGCATCATCTTTATCAAAAAAGTGCAGGTAAACTCTCTAGATTAGGTCAGCAGAGAATATACCATTATGCCAACAAAAATAACCCCAGTTTACTGGGTAATATATTTCTATTTCCATTTCTATTTATTTAGTATTTAGTACAACTATTTAATTTCAATTGCAAAGTATTACCCTTATAAAACCCTAGCATGTAAATGGTACTTGATTATGCATTTGAAAATTGAATTAAATTGAAAAACAAAATGCTTCTTTATATAAATCAATGATTCAACACAAATTTTGTACAAAGAAACTGAAAAAAAGATTATTTTGAATTTGTTTTTTGCTAAGAAATATTATCTTAAAAAGACAGCTAAAAGAGAAGACCATTAATCAGCTTCAAGGAAAAGGATACAAAAAGAGATTCATGTTTACAAATAAGGCAGAAATTCCGTTAGCCAAAAGACCAATTGATAAATGTTATAGTTTTTCTGAATAAAAATTAAGGTCGTAATCAATTCCTAATATATTTGAGGTGCTGTTTATGGTTCTTATCAAGCTTGGTATATAGTCCAGTCTGTAGTGTCTAGAATATAATTTAGTCTGTAGTCTAGTCTACAGTCTAGCCTAGACAAGCTATACCCTAGTTTATATTCATGTCTAAAGTATAGTCTATAGTCTAGTCTATAGTCTAGTCTATAGTCTAGTCTATATTCTAGTCTATAGTCTAGTCTATAGTCTAGTCTATAGTCTAGTCTATAGTCTAGTCTATAGTCTGTCTAGTCTATAGTCTGTCTAGTCTATAGTCTAGTCTATAGTCTAGTCTATAGTCTAGTCTATAGTCTAGTCTATAGTCTAGTCTATAGTCTAGTCTATAGTCTAGTCTATAGTTTGCTCTATATTTAAGTCTGTGGCCTAGATTATACTTTAGTCTATAGTCTAGTCTATAGTCTAGTCAATACTCTGGTTTATATTCTATATTTTAAATTATATTATTCACTTGTCTCTACTAACAAATTTTGTCTTATAAATAGGCCACTACAAAACAAAAAATATTTACATACATAATGATATCCAACCAGCCATTCATCTCCCTAAAACCCTAAACCTTTCAAAAAATGATGAAGCACGTTTTCCATTAAATGTTGTATTTTGTATGCCTAAGATGAGGAGGAATTTTTTATATCCTTTATAATGTTTATTTGTGGCCATCAAGGGTCGATATTATATTTAAATAATTTGATAGGAAGTATTCAGTCAAGTTTTCTGTTGTTGTTAGAAAATCTAATTTTTTTATGATTTACTTATTTTTAATGGGTTTTTTTTTGTCCACCCCTCTTATCCCCACTTATAATTTATTAGCAAATGTTGAAGTAAAAAGGTTTTTGGAATGCGAAGTTTTTAATATATAGTCATAAGTTTTTCTTGTTTGTTATTTGCTTACAATATGTTTATTAAAGTGCTGATGTTGGAAAATCATAAAAATTGTGGTCATTGTTGTGTGTACTTTTTAAAATAAAGATAAACCCAGCCACATTGGGTAACACCTTCCAGTATAAACTCAATAGATATATTGTAGCTATAAAAATTAAACAATAAAAAAGTACAGCGTTTAATGATCCGTTTTTATTGAAATTCACATGTGTAGAAAATAATGTTTTTTGTCTTGCATGAGGAAATATTTTGTCTCTATACTATCCTATCCAATAAGAACTTTGGTATACAGTGTATATAGAAACCGCTAACACTTATATCGGTTTTAGTCTTTAAAGCATAAATTTAATATCAATATTTTTACTTATATTGATTTATAATTTATACGCATTACAATTCCATTTGATTGAGTTTCGATTAAACTAAATTCTTTTATAATCTATAAACCAATTACTATTACTTGTTTTGAACTTTATTATTAAGCCTTTTTTGCTCAATAATAATAATTTCAAACTATGTTCTTTTCCAAACTTTCTCCTGCTAACTAAAACTCTATTAAATTTCAGTTACAATGAAGAAAATCCGAAATTTAAACCTGATCATTATAAAAAGTTTTTTTCTTGTGCAATCTAGAAACCTTAAAAATATTTTTTGTTCATTGAAAGTTTTAATAAAATCTGGCATTTTGTGGTGTCCAGTACAAAGAAAAAAAAGAACATATGAAATTTATAGTTTACCTTATACTATAACATCCAAAGTATGGTAAGAATAACTCAGCTCATATAGATTGAAATTCTCCAATCCCGCATAAATAAATAGTTTTATTATTGTGTTTCTTTATACCCTATACAAGTACTCACTGAAACAAAATCATGCTTAACTTTACGAAAAATAATTTCTTAACTATTTTTTTTTGTTCGTATTATGTATGAAAATTTCATGTATAATACGAAATGTTATTTGTCCAAAAAAAATTTTACGAAAACTTTTTGTAATAATTTTGTTGATAATTAAAGAAGTACAAAATACATAATTTTAATACGGTTCCATTAAGAACTAAATAATATTAATTTAAAAATGTAAAAGATTGAACTAATACCAAAATGGTCTCGATTTGAGCTTGTTTCGTACTTGAATATTTAAGCAAATAGATAATTAGAAAAAACAGTAAATACACGGTTAGTACATTGTATTACTGATTCGTTGCTTAAACTGCTTATCCTAGTAAAACTTGTTCATAATATTTACGAAAATTTCATGTATAATACGAAATATTATTAAATAAAACCACTGGTTGAGCTATCTTGACAAACTAGCCCCGTTGTGGAATAACAGGTGTCATGAAACAAGCCTAATCCAATCTTGTTAAAGGAGAAGGCAATCACAGTTAAGAGCTGGTAGAAGGGCAAATCCAAAATCAAGTTTAAACTCCCTTTTGATGGTATGAGGAGTGCTATGTCCTTACACATCATCTAAAGACTTACCCCACTGCATTCGTAGACCTTATATGTCGACCAACCACACTACTGAGATGGTTCTGTTGTATCGCACATTGGGGACGTTGGTTTGTTGGAATAACACAGATCTATATTTAATTTACTGACTTACCACAATAACCTATTGTAATAAGTTGAGCGTTTACAGAGTAAACCAGAGATACAAGCCGAAACGGCTCAAATCAGAGGCGGCTGGCCGCCGGTAATATTTTTCAAGCCGCTACGCCGCCGTCTTCTAGCTATGCCGGCTTAAACGTAGCCGCTGATAAAAATGGAATCACACATGTATTTCGGAAAATAAATTCACAAATTTGAACGGAGTTGCCACTATTTTAAATTATTATTGCAAATTGAAAAGTTTTGCCACACAATATTGTGCTAATATTAAAATTGTGAAAACTACTATAAATGTTCATTTTTCTGTAGAAAAAAAACTTATATAGAGAAAGGTTTCTATATAACAGATTATTATGCAATGATTTTCCCATATAATAAACGCTTATAAGGACAATTTCTGAAGAAAAGGTTAAATTGAGCCGACAATTTAGCAGTCGCCGATATTTTCTTTAATAAGCTGCTGACGCCGCCGACCTAAAATGATAATGCCGCCGATCATTTTGCATCGGCTTGTATCTCTGGAGTAAACTCGCCGATTAATTAATAAAGATAAAGGTATTACAATTCCACAACGTCTCAACCAATACCAATTCAACCATCACACGATTCTTTCTTTCGGCATCTAAACAGATACAACTTAATCTTTGCATTATCAGCACAATTCCAACATTTTATTAATCTACAGCCTTGCCCTGTGGTTAGTACCGCTGCCGGAAACTAGGAGCGATAACAGACATGTATCTCAAAAATTTATATTTTACAGGGACTTTGGGTTTAATCCACCTCTAGGAGAGTCAAATTCCTCCGGCCAACTGGCCACCCGTAGTACCAAATTATGAGAGCACCTCACCCTTGACCCGTCAAATCATTTCAAGGAAAGATTAAGGTTACATTTGGCATCACTAAGTTATAGTCCCGGCAGACTGGAGGCACTAGTTACAAGATGTGAGTTATTCATCAAAGAAATATAAACCGGGGCGGAGGTGTGTTGCTGGAATAATAGTCTTGATCTATTAATGTCTTTAAGTTTAAATTGTAATAAATTGTATGAGGTATAATTCCGAAAAAACACATACTTGTAGCCGATGTAGTGTATCATATAGTCGGGCATTTATATTTTTCATTATTGTTGATGTTTTTTTATTGTTTAACTTATTTTGTTATGTTTTCTTCATCTCTTACAGAATTCATGGAGCTTTGGAGGACGACAAAGTTACTGCACAAATAAAACTGAAGACTTAAACTCAGGTAAGTGATTCAACACAAGAACTTAAGTAAAACGTAACAGAATAAGTGTGTAACTAGGGTGATGTGTATATATAAAATTTTCCGATGTGAGAAAATGATAAAAGTGTGAAAGTAAAAGAAAAGATTTTTTCCAATCTAGTAAGTTCCAAACAGAAAAGTTAAGGTAAAGCAGACAGCGTATATACTATTAGATTACTAAACAGCAATTTGTTTGTAAATAGTACTTTCAAGTGTTTCGTATCAAGTGTTTGTGGAATCATGACTAAAGTTTATTTTTATTATTATTCCTTGGCTACAATTTAATTTAAGGACCCATCCGTTTTGTATCATTTGTATATAGTATGGATGACAGGCTAGACATATTTACGAGTGTTTGCATGTGTGTGGCAACTATATTTGCTTAAATTTATTGCAGCTTCAGTCCACAACCACCACTCATTATCAAACCAGCCAAAATTGGAAAAAAAGAAAATTAAATGCTAAAATTAAGAAATACATATTGATTCGGACGTGTATATGTATACAATAAATAAAAATAATATAATTTATTATATTATATTGCCTTACTGTCAATTTAGGTTGTAAATCACTTGTTGTTGATATGTTAATTGTTGAAATTTCTTTCTAAACATCTGGACTTGGGTAAGAGAGATGACCCAACGTACAAAATAAAATGCATCGATTTAAGTTTCGTAATATATTAAATCGTAATATCACACATTTATTTCCCAAGGATAATGTTGCCATAACAAATCACCAATACATTAAATTGGAAGCATAAAACTTAAGTTAATTTTTTCTTAAAAAAATTGCAAAGAATACTTCAATTCAAGTACGGCTGCGTTAAGTAACAAAATAATTAAATTAAGTATTTTTAGGTCAAGGTGATTGATCTGATTTAAATTATTTTTGTTTTGTATCGAACTCTTGTTTTGAGATTAAAATGTGCATGTTTTAAGAATGTAAAATATTGAATTAATCCCGAAATGTACTTAATTCGAGATAACATAATTCATAACATTTTCGAAAAGGGGATCAACACTTACTCATTAGTATTTAAACCAGCGAAAGGCAAAGACTCTCTGAATGTTTTTGTTTGTGTGAACATAGGTTCGAGTGAAAGGAAGAACTCAAGAGAGCTTAATTGAGAGCTCAGTGCGTTTCGCTGATTTAAACAGACGTCTTAAATATCATCAATTATATCATTAATCGATTAAGTAAGAAAAAAATTTAAGGATAAGTCGTTTAAGTTCTTTAGTTAAAGAATTATTATAGTATAAATATAAAAATGAATAATTAATTACTCAGTAGTTCGACAAAAAGTCAATGCATATGAAAAAGACAGTAATTTACACTAATAGTTAACCACCTGGATGATCGTAATTCATATGTTTAGGGTCATTCGTCACGAATGTACCCTTTGTAATCAAGAATGAAGACAGTCGTCACTTTAGTGTCCCCTTTGTAAGCGATAGCGGAGGCAATCGTCTCTTTACTGTCACTTTGTAGGGTGTAGAGTGACAATTGACTTCTTCGTAGGACAAGCCCATATTAAAATGGTTGGTCACCTGGATAGTCAGGTGGCTAGGGGCCACCACAAGTGGTCAGTTCGGAACTGTCCCGTCGAACTGCTGAGTAGTTAGTTTGAAAGTAGAATGTATGTACAACATCATATCCGAAGAATTAGACTTAGTCCTCTAGCAGACCTGTTGTGCGCTCCTTTTCTAGTGTCTCAGGTGAGTGTCGAACCCACGACATCCTGCCGGAGCGACACTATAATTGATTTTGATAATTATTGGTTTAACAAAATTTTAGGCTAAAGTTAAGAAAAAGAAATATATGTATGTACGTGGGTTTCACAAACTAAAACTTGGGTTTCACAAACTAAAACTTTTTGTCAAGACTTAGATGGTAAACTTCACAAGGTCCAACGTTACTTAAAACTTATGCACATTTTACAATAATAGCGATGACTTTTCCTACCCATCATTTCGGCCAATGTAAGGCGATTGATCACAATCATTAGAACACAGAATTTCACCTAAGACGACCGATCTTTGCAATTATGTAGAAGTTTCGTAGGAGTTGATTTTCTTATACCTTTAGTTCTAATTTCTCAAGAAGTTCAAAATAGTTTCGAAGCTTTTCGTATAGTGTCTCGATTGACTTTTATCGGTGACTTTTTCAACCCGCCATTTAGGCCAATTTAAGCCGATTGATTGCAATCATTGGTGCACATTGTAAAAGAGTTCTTTACAGTACATTAGAACATAGAATATCACACAAGATGTCCGTTCTATGCATTTATGTAGAAGACCTGAGGGAGTCGATTTCTCTAATATATTTAGTTTTAATTATCGCAAGCGTTGGTGCACTTCGTGAAAGTTTTCCTTATGGTACATTAGAACACAGAATATTACAAAAGATTACCGATCTAGCAATTATGCAGACAACCCAAAGAAGTCGATATCTAATACCTTTCGTATAGTGTCTCGATTTTAGGACCAAAACTATTTCGGTTTTTCGACTGATTTTTGTCTATTAAACTGTACTTTGCCAATATGCCTTTCGAAACGGCCTCTTTAAAATTTTGTAAAAGCTCTGATCTATGTCAGTAATTTGTAATAAACATTTTTAAAAGCTACACTAAAAATAAACAATTTCTAATATATACGAAAAATGTTGTACATTGTATGAAAGTTTCTTTGTGTTGCACCGCTTATATCTTATCTTCCATATTATTCATAGTTTTCAGATGACTTTCACAGTAAAAATATTACTAGTATTAGTTTATTTTAATAATAGTAGTTATAATTTATTCAAAATATATTTCATCTTTAGTTGATTTTTTAATAAAATTAGAATAAATTTTCCTCTTAAAACTAAAAAAAAATAATAAAATATACTTTAATATAAAATAAAATATTTAAAAAAAATAAACAATTAAAAATTAATAACAACAATTTATGTTTGACATTCAGACACAATAAAGAACTTAAAAAAAAAACAAAAAAGTAAATTATAAAAATTTTCTTTAAAATAATTACAAATTAAATTTTAAATCCCTACACCAAAATACAAACACTTTTTCATATCGTTGCACCAAATTGAGAATTTTTCATAAAGTTTTCTAATTTCTAATTTTTTTCTTACATTTTTTGTTTATTTTATAAATAACTTTAAAGAAGAAGAACAACTAATAATAAAACTTAATTGTAAAAAAGAAAACAGAGAAAACAAAATTGTTTATTTAAAGTTGAGTTGAGCTGCTGTTCCATATAAAGTTTATTGATACTGGCATTTCATTTCATATTTGAGTATCAATATGTTTCCTTTTTCCTCTTTGTTCGTCTTTCTTTCCTTCTTGCTGTCTTGCTCGTTTTTTATAATTTGTCATCTAGACTATCATAACAATCTGTTTCCGTTTCCGTTGAAGCCGCAGTTTGTTGACTATTGGCAGTGGCCATTGAGGAAGAGGCCGAAACCTTTGACGTATTGGAGGACAAGGATGAGGTGGTGGAGTGTTGTTGTACCTGCTGCTGTTGTTGCTGTTGAGCATTGATTTGTTCTATGCTGTTGAAGGAATGATTATCAGGATTGTTACGCTTCTGTTCTTCTTCAATTAATTTTTCAAAGTCTTTGGTTGGATCATAGATTTCAAATTCTTCAAATTCAATATCATCATATTTACGTTTCTCATAGATACTTTTATCATTTGCCACATAATGTTTGACAACTGTTTTATCTATAACGGATGTAACACTTGAAGTAGTGCTAAGAGGTAAAAATGATTTTTCATCGCCTCCGCCAACACCACGACCTTTGGAGCTGTGAGCCATGGAAGTTGTGGAGTATAAAGAGGTGGAAGTGCTGGAGGTGTTTGTATTATCCATATTCTTTAGCTCCTTGAAGATATCAACACAATGTATTTCAACAGGCACAATGATTTGTGAAGGTTTATTGTTTGAAGTTCGGTTAATGTTTGATGAGTTTGTTATTTTTATGTTATTCGATTTATTTTGTGTTTCATCAACTTTTAAATCCCCCATTGATATTTTATTTTGTGTTTTTGTTGGTGTCACTTTTGTTGTAGCTGTTATTGTTGGCAGCAAAGTATTTTCATATGTCACCAATTTTTTCGACACACTCGTGTCTTTATCCTTATTGTTTGATTCTTGTTCTTGTGCAAGCGTGGAAGAAGTCAACTTTTCTTTACCAATATGTGTATTATTTTTGCCAATTTCAGGGTTGATCCCTATGGATTTAGCTGGCTGCTGTTTAACAAATGTAAATGCCAAATCGACATTTTTATTACGGCATATTTTCACACATGTTCCCGCATTACCATTACTACCATTACTCCTAACTCCATTACTATTATCCAAATGTATATCTTTAGCTTCACTGTGATACATTTTTTGTTCATCCTCCATTTTCTTGTCAGCCATTTCTGTTCTTTCCTCAAGTTTCACCAAATCATTTACAGCTGCACAAGATTCTGTTAGATTTCCTTTAGCAATATTTATGTGATTATTTACAGTTACTAGTTTAATGCCACAATCGTGATTCTTTTCCTCAATGTTCGGACCCTCTCTATTAGCAGGAGTAATAGCATTTGTTGTATAAACTTCATTATTATTTGCTTTATGTTGGTAGTTTTTGTTGCTATCTATATTATCTTGACAACATGTTTGATTGTTGATTGTTAATGTTTGTTCATTGTTGCTAGTGCCTTTCATTGGTGTACGCATATGGCTGCTGCCACTGTTGGTTTTCGATGCCTCAAAATGATGTACCATTTTACGTACAACTTCTGTATCTTCGGGTTCATTGTCTGTGGCACCAGCCAATTCCAAACGACTGCTACAACTGTTTGATTTAACAAGTTTAAATGTAATGCCACCGCCTATTAAAAATTAGAAAGTATAATAAATTTTAACTTAAATCCTTAATAGTCTTGGTTAATCAATAAATTCTAGTGACTCAGATTGCAGAAGTGTCTACAGTCTGGACAATATTTCTGTATATTCCATAGTCTAGATATTTATAATGTTATGTCCGTAGTCAACACTGTTGCCTAATATAAAATCTTGATTACGGTCTAAAGTCTGTTCCTAACCGGAGCCTTATTCAGATTATAGTACAATCTATAGTCCAGACTATAGTGTAATCTATAGTCTATACAAAAGTGTAATCTATAGTCCAGACTATAGTGTCATCTATAGTCCGTATTGTAATGCAATCTATAGTCCAGACTATAGTGTAATCTATACTTCAGACTTTAGTGTAATCTATAATCCAGACTATAGTGTAGTCTAGAGTCCAATTATAGTCTAGACTATAGTGTCTTCTACAGTCCAGACTATAGTGTCATCTATAGTCGAGACAAAAGTGTCATCTGTAGTCCAGACTATAGTGTCATCTATAGTCCAAACTATAGTTTCATTTATAGTCCAGACTATAGTGTCATCTATAGTCCAGACTATAGTGTCATCTATAGTCCAGACTATAGTGTCATCTATAGTCCAGACTATAGTGTCATCTATAGTCCAGACAATAGTGTCATCTATATTCCAGACTATAGTGTCAACTATAGTCCATAATTTACTGTAAAATATAGTTCAGTTCTTTTCGTCTCAAAAGTGTGCAAAATAGTTTTGATACTTACTCTTCGAAATTTAACTACATAATTCTACCAATTTAAACTATTTTTCAATTCCCCATCGAAATAACCTTTCAACTCCCTTAACATTTCATAGAATATAATACCAAAAACAAATATAAGCAAGTATAACTTACCATCACTACGATCGGCCTTATCGCTTCCTTTGAATCCTTGAGCTTTATGTTTAACATTATTATTAATATGTTGGTTGTGTTCATCTTTGGGGTTTGTGGACGTTGTCGTTTTGACTCCATTGTTCGCTGTCACATTATCGTTCTTTATTAGGTGTGATTTCTTTTGTTCTAATTGTTTTCCATGAAACTGATGATGGCATTCGTTGTTAGTGCCTTTCATTGCAGCAGCAGCACTCTCTGCAGCAGCTGTTGAATTATTACAACAAGTTTCAATTTCACGAACTCTAGCCCTTGTTTGGGTTTGTGTCATCATTGTGGGATTTTTAAAGGGCATTGTTGTTGCAGTTGCATTGTTTGCTGCAGCAATTGTGCTATTAAAATTGTGTCCATTGTTGTTAGCACAGCCATAGGTTTCAAGTGGATTTGCAGACGCGGACGTGGAGGTTGTTTGCACAACACGACCACCGTAATAGGTAACGGAAGAACCACATTCGCGTATTTTACGCAAAACATCCTGTTAAATAGAGACGGAGAGAGAGTGAAAGAGTTTTAATTGGAAGTCAAAAGGATTTGTTTTTTTGTGTTATATCTTTATTTACAATCTGTTGTAAAAAATTTATGAAAAGTTTTTAGTTGTATTTCCTTCACAAATTAATTATCCTTTAAAATTTATGTTTTTAAATTAGGCTTGTTTACTTTCGCTTTGGTTTCTCTGCTGCATCTTATGGTATTCTTGGTTTTGGTCATAAAATTTTATGGCAGAGATAATAATAATTTTGTTGTACTTGAGTAATTTTCTAAACAAAAAAAAAAACTATAAATTTATTTTTATATTTATTACCACATTGTATTTAAAATGGACTAAAAGGATTTAAGAGTTATTCAAGGTTGTTGGTGGTTAAATAAAGAGGAGAATAAATGCTAATAAAGTCTTCAGTCATAGTAAAAAACGATGTCATACTTTAATGAATATTTTGATTTATTTAATTTTAAATACGGTTTGTAATACGTAGTTCAAGTAGAACTAATTGAGTCCACAAATGACATAATTTGTAAGCAATTAACATCGAAAAATGGGCGTTGGCTTTTTAAATTGTCAATAATGTTATAAATCACTTAATATCGACAAATATGGCTGTTGAACGATTTCATTGCATAAACAACTGAAGTCGTCTGATTAATTTTCTTCGGATTGGTTAACCCGATCACCCATTCGAACTTTGTACGACTACAATTTCCATCAACAATCAGCCTTCTTCCGTGCATGAACGCATCGTCAGGTTGGCCAAGGATATTGTATTTTTAAGTTGTGTAATATGTTGTTCATGGAGCGACAGACTTGATGTCAGAAATGGATTAAAACTAAATACTTCAACCCTAAACTATAGTGTTCCTATATTAAACTTACGTTTTTCAGTTTTACCTCAATTATTTAGCCTCGTCAATATTTAATTTGCCTCATACACTCGTAGATAACTTACAAAATTTACACAAAATTTTACAATATTCATTTAAATTACTCACATTACTGACATAGTATGTATCACACAACTCATCCTCGTCATCTTCAACATCACCAAACAAATCATTATCATCATCATCCTCATCAGCATCTCCATCATCGGCAGCCTCATGGTCATCAGAGTCATGATGTTTAATATGATATTCATAAATGTCACGATAATTACTAGACTTGGAACTTTTATGTAATGAACCATAGATGGCACTACGTGGACGTATGCCCGATGAACGTACCGGTACGCCAAAGGCAGAGGAACGTGGTTTTCTTGTAGTATTACAGCTATTATGTTTTCTTACTAAATCCTGAACATGTACGGGTTTTGTAGCATCATCAACATCTACTTGTTCTTGTTTAGCTAAGTTTTCCTTATTGTTTTCAGGGTCCTTTTGTTGTCCTGCACTGTTATTGTTGGCTGTAGTTTCAGTATGTTTTTGATTATTTTCTAGGTCATTGCATTCACAAGGTGATGACAAATCTCCACTCGAAATACCACTAGAAAGACTGGCTGTATCCCATTTTCGTTGTGGTGAATTTATGGATTGTTTGGCTGCTGCAGTTGAGGCAGCTGCAGTAGTGGCATGTCCATAGGAGGTGTCTATGGTGAGGTAACGATATTTTCTAGCCCTACGTGATTTAGGACTTGTTTGTTTTGTTGAAGTTTTGATGGCGCCATTATTAAGTTGACTGTTCTTTGTGAGCAGTCCTTGACCTGGTGTTGGCAGTATGTGCTCTTCAAAAAATTTACGCACATTTCGCACGGTATCTGGATTTGGCAACTCTTCCTCATAGAGTTCACGATTTACTCGTACGGGTTGATAGAAAAAGTGTCGTTTTATGCCACTACCACCACAACCATTTCCGCTGCCTGCCATAGCATTAGAATTTATATTGCCTGCAACAGTGTTATTACGTTGTTTTCGTTTGCCATCATTATTTTGGACATACTGTGTTGGCAGAGCCTTCGTTGCACTAGCATCTTTTGTCTGACGACCGTTTATGGTGTTATTTGTACCAAATGGTCTTTCAATTTTAGTGCGCACTGGCTCCACTATGACTACGTTGTTGTTTGACAACAACTCTTGGAAACTGTATTCCTGCAAGTATTGAATAAGACCATCGAATTGTGCCTCCTTTTTGTTACGTGCCAACACATTGCTGCGCAGCAGTTGTTGTGATTTTAAAACTTTGTAACGTATATGATCAAATTGTGGCTCATTGGCGTCATCAATATCACCATCGTTGGCCTCATTGCCACCTAAAGACGATAGATTCGATGGCACCGCACTTACGATGGTTGCTTTTTTGTCACCATCTAATTCGACGATTTCGATGGAAGGCATAAAACTGCAATAGTCATCCTGGTGGTGGTGGTTCTGACTGTTGTTGTTGTTTGCTAACGTCTTGTTGTGGCTGTCACCTGATGTTACATTTCTTACATGCATTCGATTGTCTACTTCATCTGGAGACGTGTGAGTCATTGCTGTTGTTGGTTGAGCACCTAAAATAAATTGCTTTTTTTCTTCGTAACGATGCTCCTGGTGTTTTTGTGAAGTTGGCTTCTGTGGCTGAGATTCATTCAAATTTTCCGTGTCATTTGTTTTCTTTGATTGTTTCGTTGGTAATATTTGCTCTTTATATTCTGGTGGCTGCTGTTGTTCGTTTGCCACTTCTGCTTTTTGTTTATGGTTGTTGTTGCTAGATGGTTGCTCCTTTACCTTTTCAGAGTCTTCATCTTCTCGTTCATCATCTGCTTCGTGTTGTTGTTGCTGCTTTTGTTGTTGCTGCTGTTCTAAATCACTGTTTACCAATTTGGACCAATAACAACGTACAGCATCAACCTTTTTCAAATATTCGTTTTCTACTTGACTGCCTTCTCCATTATTGTGGAATATATTGTTGGCATTAAATGTTGCTGTTGTTGTGTTAGTTGTCGGGTTACCAGCCGTTGGGTTGACAGTCACTGCCAAACTACTTTCTAATTTACGCTTATTGTCAATGACTTGTAAAATTTGTGGCCGCGACATTTTGTTGCTTTGGTGCTTGACTTTGTTGCGACGAAATGAATCTGTGGTCGTTGTAGTGGTGGTTGTGGTAGTGGTTGTTATAACCTTGACGGGTCTTGCTCTGTAAATTTGATTGCTGAGCACTCTTCTTTCTTTGGATTTGGGCGATAACAAGAGTTTTTTGGTTTCTGCTATGCTTAAATGTTGACTTGAACTATTGGCTTGTGTGAGAGTTGTCGGATATTGTTGTCTGCGATGTTTGGAGGGCACTCTTTTCAGTGAACCTCCACCTCGGTTACTGGTTGTGGCTATTGGTTTTTCTTTAAACCGTTCCTTAGAAAATCTTACCATTAACACCTCATCCGCGTTTTCAATTCTATTGTTTTTCTTCTTGTTACTGCCTAAATGGAAATTTTCCTTCTCCTCTTCTCTTTGCTCCTCTTTGGTTTCCAAACTCTGTATGGAATCTTCTTCTATAATATTATTTTGGGCATCGGTTACCACGATGCGAAATAGAGAATTTTTGGTTGCTTGATTTTGTAATTTATTACATTTAATTTCTTTGGTTTCTTCTTGTATGTCTTCGTATTGACTTAAAGTATTTTCCAAACGAAATTTGGCTCGATTGGCAAACTCAATTTGTTGCAATTGGGTACGTCTACCACTTGCACGTATTTCTTTGGCTCTACGCTCGATTTGTTGACTAAAGTTTTCAATTTCAATACCAGGTGCGTCCTTGGATTTCTCCAAACTTTCGTAGCTTTGTAGTTGGGGAGAATGTTGCTGCAGCGATTTTGAGGTATCAAGATTTTGTTTTGGGGTTGGTTCTACTTCTGGTATAAAGCTGACTTGCTTACAAACGTCTTCTGTAGGTTTAGATATGTCTGTGTTTTCAGAGCTACAATTGTCAGGAGTTGACGGTTGAGGTATGGGAGTTGTATATTTATCTGAAAGAGAAAAAAATATCATATCAATAGTTCTAGTTCAGTTTTAGTTCAGTTCTAGTTCAGTTTTAGTTTAGTTCTAGTTCAGTTCTAGTTCAGTTCTAGTTCAGTTCTAGTTCAGTTCTAGTTCAGTTCTATTTCAGTTCTAGTTCAGTTCTAGTTCAGTTCTAGTTCAGTTCTAGTTCAGTTCTAGTTCAGTTCTAGTTCAGTTCTAGTTCAGTTCTAGTTCAGTTCTAGTTCAGTTCTAGTTCAGTTCTAGTTTAGTTCTAGTTCAGTTCTAGTTCAGTTCTAGTTCAGTTCTAGTTCAGTTCTAGTTCAGTTCTAGTTCAGTTCTAGTTCAGTTCTAGTTCAGTTCTAGTTCAGTTCTAGTTCAGTTCTAGTTCAGTTCTAGTTCAGTTCTAGTTCAGTTCTAGTTCAGTTCTAGTTCAGTTCTAGTTCAGTTCTAGTTCAGTTCTAGTTCAGTTCTAGTTCAGTTCTAGTTCTAGTTCAGTTCTAGTTCAGTTCTAGTTCAGTTCTAGTTCAGTTCTAGTTCAATTCTAGTTCAGTTCTAGTTCAGTTCTAGTTCATTTTTATTTCAGTTCTAGTTCAGTTCTAGTTCAGTTCTAGTTCAGTTCTAGTTCAGTTCTAGTTCAGTTCTAGTTCAGTTCTAGTTCAGTTCTAGTTCAGTTCTAGTTCAGTTCTAGTTCAGTTCTAGTTCAGTTCTAGTTCAGTTCTAGTTCAGTTCTAGTTCAGTTCTAGTTCAGTTCTAATTAAGTTCTAGTTCAGTTCTAGTTCAGTTCTAGTTCAGTTCTAGTTCAGTTCTAGTTCAGTTCTAGTTCAGTTCTAGTTCAGTTCTAGTTCAGTTCTAGTTCAGTTCTAGTTCAGTTCTAGTTCAGTTCTAGTTCAGTTCTAGTTCAGTTCTAGTTCAGTTCTAGTTCAGTTCTAGTTCAGTTCTAGTTCAGTTCTAATTCAGTTCTAGTTCAGTTCTAGTTCAGTTCTAGTTCAGTTCTAGTTTAGTTCTAGTTTAGTTCTAATTCAGTTCTAGTTTCCTTCTATTAGAACTAGAATATCTTACCCTCATGAATTTCAAATGAATTATCTGAACTCCAAGAATCTTCCTTTAACAACTGATGCTGCTCTTCATCCTTCTCTGTGTGTAACTCAAAAACTTGACACTCTTTCTGTTTAAACTCTTGATGAGCTCTACCAAACCGCTTTATGGAATCATAAATTTCTTCAGTGGTCACAACTTCATCGCATAACTGACGACTGTTGTTATTACTATTATTACAATGATTAGTGCTTGATGCTAACGACGATGTGTGAGACGTATCGTGCTGTAAATGACAATCGTCTACCGTATCGTCTAATGAACAGCAATTATCTAAATTATATGATGACCTTAGTTGCGCATCAATGCTTTCAGAAACCTTAAGAATTTGGCCGATATTAACGTCCGGTAAACTGTGATATTGATTATCACTAAGATTTGATTTCAAAGGTATGTAAAGTGGTTCCGCAACTTGACGTTTCAGATGACTGGCATGCGTGTAGCCGGAAGAGCCAGATGATGAGTCTGTTGCGTTGGGAGGTGTAAGGCCTTTTTCAGATGAATCGCTTACGTTAGAAGAATACGCAGAGTCGGAATAACGTTTTAGTTTACGTTTTTCAACAACAGATAAAATCTTTGGTTTACTAGCTGCACTTGAGGTAACACCTGCCGGTATAGTAGTGGTATGCTGTTGCTGTAGAGTACTACTGCAGGGAGTATGTTCAATTTTCAAAATTTGCGTATAAATAGGTTTAATATCTTCTGCTTCCAAATCGTCACAATGATCTATAATTTCGATTTTAGTATTTACTGTTTCCACAAAACTTACAGTTTCTGGCTTTTCCTGAGTTTTGCAATTCACTTCAAATTTATGTTGTTTAGCTTGGGGTTCATAAATAGTGTCCTCTATGGAAATGTGTAGTAAAGTTTCTACCTCATCGATACAGGTGCATACACTGGCTACCTCTAAGGATGTATCGCAACCATCAACATCTATTAAAGTACTATCAGAACTTTCTTCCGATGAAAGATAGACCGAGTCATATGCTATAATTTTTTGTAAATTATCACTAACAGCCCGTGCTCTCTTTAGGGTACCTTCAATTTCTGTATCTGTGGTTGTATGTCTATTGGATTCTTCTGTATCGTCAGCTTCTTCCTCTCCTTCACCTTCCTTGGATATAGCATCTGATTCGGTACGAAATCTATGAGAGTTTATTTGTTCCTCCAGAAAACGATCTCTTTCTCGCTCACGCTCCTCCTCTTCTCCTGGATCTTCTGCCTCGTCTTCGGTTGTTTCAAATCTAGTGCGTGTAGTTGTGGTCAAGCTTATGATTTCGTAGCTCTCTTCGTCTCCCTCAATCTGTGTTTTTTGAAATATTTCTTCGATTTTTGTTATATCATATTCTTGTTCCGACAATGAAGCGCTATCGGTTTGATCATCCGAATTGCTGGTGGTTGTCTCGGGAAATACACTACTCTGACTATTTTCCGGACAAGATTCACCACCACTAGCAGGCGTGGAGTTCGATTGTTTATGGGATTTTTCTAAATTACAAGAACGTTTCTGCCTTCTCGATTGATATATGCGAGGTTTCTCCTGGGCCAATAATTGTACCGCCTGTTCAAATGTTTCAAATTCCAATTGCTGCTGTTGATGAGGAAGCTGATGCAAATGATGCTGCTGTTGATGATGTTGTTGTTTCAAATCGCTCGATTGATGTAGAGAATTTTTAAAATAATCCGAATTTAAACTTTCTAAATCACTCTTATCGTTGTGCCACGGATGCAATTGTTCCGTAACAAGGCCAAGTGCAAGTTTATCTAAACGTTTTAAATGTTCATAATAATCATTTGTTGTAGCTGTAGTTCCCACTGTGGATTGTAGCTCATGGTAGTGGGGATGATAATGTAAATGTTGTGACTGTTGTTGCTGTTGAAGTTGTTGTTGTTGCTGCTGCTGTTTATGATGTAGTAATTGTAATTGTTGTTGATGTGAATCACAAGTCTCGGCAATACTTTCAGTACTCTGTTCGTCTAGATCTTGACAGTAACAACCATTGATTTGTCCACCTCCTCCTCCGCCGCCAGACGTCGAATTACATCCACTATTGCTACAATTGCAATTTGTTGTCAGTTTTTCTCTTGATGTGTGGTGATGATGATGATGTTTATTGTTGCCACAAATTAATCTATTGGGAAAAATATGGAAAGAAAAATGAAAAATCATTGTTTATAAACAATTTGTTTTTGCAAAGGGGGAAATTATCATTCAGCTATATGATTTCATTTTGTAACTTTAAAAGTATTTTATTGTTTTTTTTTATTATTTTGAAATGTATGTAAATATAATCACCTGAACGTCACGTTTGAATTGCTACCTAGACCTTGTTCAATCACAAGTTATTCTCAATCATTGTAGATTTTATCATCTAATTATAGTTGTGTTGTATTAGTATTATGTAAATTTTATTTGATTATGAGTATTCAATGATTTGTTCGGATAAGCAATAGAGATTTTTAAGATTTCAACTTCGTCAAATCGGAGTCTCTTGGCTCTACTTGACTGTTCGCTCGTAGTTATAGACTATTCTAAAGTCTCGACTATAGATTATTATATTATCTCGACTATAGACTATTCTATTGTCTCAACTGTAGACTATTCTATATTCTCGACTATAGACTATTCAATGGTCTCGACTATAGAGAGACTCGACTTGACTATAGATTATTCTATAGTCGAGACTATAGAATAGTCTATAGTCGAGGCAATATAATAATCTATAGTCGAGACCGTAGAAAAGTCTATAGAAGTCTCGCCTATAGATTATTCTATGGTCTCGACTATCTAGTCTATAGTCGAGAATATAGAATAGTCTAGTCTATAGAATAGTCTATAGTCGAGACTATAGCATGGTCTATAGTCGGCACTATAGAATAGTCTATAGTCGAGACTATAGAATAGTCTATAGTCAAGACTGTAGAATAATCTAAAGTCGAGACTATAGAATAATCTATAGTCGAGACTATAGAACAGTCTATAGTCAAGACTATAGAACAATCTATAGTCGAGACTATAGAATGGTCTATAGTCGACACTATAGAATAGTTTATAGTCGAGACTATAGAATGGTCCATAGTCGAGACTATAGAATGGTCCATAGACGAGACTATAGAATGGTCCATAGTCGAGACTACAGAATGGTCTATAGTCGAGACTATAGAATAATCTATAGTCGAGACTATAGAATAATCTATAGTCGAGACTATAGAATAATCTATAGTAGAGACTATAGAATAATCTATAGTCGAGGCTATAGAATAATCTATAGTCGAGACTATAGAATAATCTATAGTCGAGACTATAGAATAATCTATAGTCGAGACTATAGAATAATCTATAGTCGAGACTATAGAATAATCTATAGTCGAGACTATAGAATAATCTATAATCGAGACTATAGAATAATCTATAGTCGAGACTATAGAGTAATCTATAGTCGAGACTATAGAATAATCTATAGTCGAGACCATAGAATAATCTATAGTCGAGACTACAGAATAATCTATAGTCGAGACCATAGAATAATCTATAGTCGAGACTATAGAATAATCTATAGTCGAGACTATAGAATAATCTATAATCGAGACTATAGAATAATCTATAATCGAGACTATAGAATAATCTATAGTCGAGACTATAGAATAATCTATAGTCGAGACTATAGAATAATCTATAGTCGAAACTATACAATAATCTATAGTCGAGACTATAGAATAATCTATAGTCGAGACTATAGAATAATCTATAGCCGAGACTATAGAATAACCTATAGTCGAGACTATAGAATGGTCTATAGTCGAGACTTTAGAATGGTCTATAGTCGAGACTTTAGAATAACCTATAGTCGTGACTATAGAACAGTGAGTGTATGGTCGATACTATAGTTTATAGACAATAAAAAAGTTTATTGTCGAGACTATGTAACAGTTTATAGTCGAGACTATAGAACAGTCTACTGATATAGATCAGAATACTATCATTTATAATTTCAATAGTTTACTTTCACATCCCTCATAAATGAAACAAATTTTTATTATAAAATGTTTCTAAATTCAAACATTATTTTATTAATGTAAACGTATGTAGGTGTCATGAATGTTTTTTAAACATTATAAAGTGTATAAAGCTTAATGAGGTATATATATTTTTATTTTTATTAAAACTTCCTTTATTTTCCAAGTAATTAATAAAATTACATGGAATTGTTGTTAAATGAAGTCGCATTAAAACACTACATTAATTGCATCAATTAATAATGTGGACATGCAATCCAAGTTATTTTAACAAAGAATGTGATTCCCCAAATATGTTTATTAAAAATAATTTGAAAGTCGGACCAATAAGGCAAGAGAAAATAATTAATTTTTTAAAGATAATATTCTTTCTATTAATATTTTATTAATTTAATTTTGCCATAAATCTGACTGTAAAGTTTGATTGTTTGTTTTTACTTTAATTAAATTTTTTGGTATAAACTTTACTTACAAAACAAGTTCCAATTAAAAAAATCTTGTGGTGGGGATTTCATATTTTTTTTCCTTTTTCGACACAAACAATAAAACTTCTTTATGTCATCAAATCTAGTTAGTGGTAAAATCACACAAAAATTTGATTAATTGCCACTGGAGCTGGAGTTTTATTTTTTTTTATTTTGTATGTTATGAAAACACTATGACTTTTTGGCAAATTTTATTATATATTTTTTTAACCATTTGATGTTTATTTGTAGAACTTAAAACATGTCAACACCAATAACAACTGAATCAAAATTTCAGTTAAATTTTTTTAACAACCTGTAGATTTCACCGCAGTTAGTTGTTTTTATTATTTATTTTTTTCATTTTAACTGAATTCAATACCTCATCTCTACCAAAAAAAACACGTAAATCCCCTTTCCCCCAAAAGCAACTAAAAGCTTCAAAAAAAGGTTTTAAAAACTAAAATCCACTAAAATACAAAGTTAAATTCTCATCGCGTCAGTGGTTGTGCGTCATCATTGTAAACAAGAGCACGCGATGTTTTTTCGTCAGTAACAGACGTTTTTATATTTATTTTTCAGTTTTTTTTTAATTTTCAAATAAAATCTTCCCTTGTTTATTTACCTTAAGCTGTACATATATATTTTGCAAGTTTTTTTTTTTTTGCAGTTAAGAAAAATGTTAAATAAAATAAACTGAAATAAGTCAAGAAATAAAAATTGAGTTTCAGAATTTTATATAACTTAAAGACTTGTATTATAGAATACGTTACTTGATGATTTGACTATGATTTAAAATTTTCAAACAAACAAACTTCAAACAAAGTGTCTCCAACATAATGTGGGGAACCTAAATGTAAAATATCCCAGACATACTGATTTAAAATTTTCTTAATATATAAGGTGTCACCCCCACTATAACCATTCCGCCCATTTTGTCCACAAACATTCTTATTGATGTCAAAGTTGTCCGTAAAAGTTTGGAAAGGACTATACATAAACAAATTTAGGTATAGGCAGTTGCCATTTTAAAGCAATCAAGTAAAAAAGTATAGTTTGGCTTGGCCAAGCATTATGATACCCTACACGCGTTCTGTGTATATCATCTATAAAGCATTCAGTTGCGGATCTAGCTCGCGAATAAGGAGGCTGGTTTGTAAAATTTCGTTTGTTTAACTTATTTTTTTCTCGACTTTTAGACTTTTTGCATTTTGTTAAAAGACGACTTTTTGCATTTTATAAAAAATAGATTTTTCGATTTAATAAAAAGTCGACGTTTAGACTTTTCGACTTTTAGTATTTTATAAATAGTCGACTTTTTTCGACTTCTTTACTTTTTTTACTTTTTTCAAATTTTCGACTTTTTCCTACTTTTTTTTCTTCGAATTTTTGACCTTTTCGACGTTTTTCGACTTTTTCCGTTTATAGTCGACGTTTAGACTTTTAGTATTTTATAAATAGTCGACTTTTTTCGACTTTTTTCGAATTTTAGACTTTTTTCGAATTTTCGACTATTTTTGATCTTTTCGACTTTTTCCGTTTATCGTCGACATTTAGACTTTTTGACTTTTAGTATTTTATAAATAGTCGGCTTTTTTCGACTTCTCTACTTTTTTTTACTTTTTTCGAATTTTCGACTTTTTTCGACGTTTTTCAAATTTTCGACTATTTTTGACTTTTTCCGACGTTTTTCGTTTTTTTCCGACTTTTATCGACTTTTTCGACGTTTTTCGACTATACAATTATTTTCGATTTTTCGACTAATTTTTACTTGTTGTGACTATTTTCAAGTTTTTCCGACTATTACTCCTGATAAAATGGTCTTTTTTGAGGTTTTTATGATTTTTTTCATATTTCTTCCAAAGGAAGGAAATTTTAGATGGAAAGTACTGAGTTAAACCACAGCCTGTGTCGACTTTTTACTTTTTTATAAATTTCTATAAATAACTCTACTATTAAACATATATTTTTAAAAAACATTGAAAAATTTTCATCTTTGGACAGTTAATGCTTTTGTTTGGACTCGTTTATAAACATGCATAGAAACCTGCAGTCTAGAATACTGGGTGATTCTGAGCTTTTACAATAATTTAATACTAAATATATATATGTAGTATTAAATGTGTTTCTCTTGCAATATTGTCAGATCTTACAATGTTGTCAGAACTGACAATGTGATGGCAAAGGTTCAGGCGATTTTCCAACAAAAATTTTCAGTTCATACTGTTATATGGCAAAAGTTGCCAGATCCGTTGTTATTCAATTACAAAACTGTGCCACTTTTCAATAGAAATAATTTATCTGACTGTGCTACCATTGTCAGATCCATATAATTCTCTTATCTGACAATAAAAACTGTCAGAAAATTATATCAAAATTTATCTGGCAATGTCTGACAATATTATTGTTAGACATTTTCTGACAACATTGTAAGATCTGACAACAATGTATATATTGCTGAATACCTTATAGTACTATAGGAGAAAAAAACAATGACTCTTTTATATCTAAGCCGATCATACAACATTTTAAAATTAAGTAATTTTGTTTGACAATTTTTTAAAGCGTTATAATTATCTCTTTGCTTTAGCACCTTTCTTATTTTCTATTAATATTCACGTCAAAAATATAAAAAACATATTTTTTTAATTAAATATTAACCTTCACACGTTCACAACAGTCTCATAAAAAAAACAAAAATAAACAATAAAATTTATAGAATGCGGACTATATATTTAGAACCACAACTTTCAAAATTGCTCTAGTCCTTTTGTCTACATCACCTCCACTCACCCACTTACCTTTCACGTTCCCGAAAATAACCGCGATTAACTAAACGAGCACGCGGTATCAGTTGTGATCGACGACTACCATTTGAAGAACTAATTTGCAGATCGCTAAATGTCTCCTCACGTATAACGGCTAAACTGCGCGATCGTCTTAGACTACACGAATCGCTAGCGAATTCAAATGGTTGTGGTGGTATTGAGCCGTTGTTTGATGGATGTTGTTGTTGCTGTAGGTTTTGCTGACGCGTTTGATGTGAATGTGGTTGTTGTTGTTGCAGTTGATGTTGCTGCTGTTGTTGTTGTTGTAGTTGTTGGGAAGATTGATAGATATTATTTGTAGAATGATGATAATTTTCATCAGCTGTTAATTAAAAGAATAATAAAAAACGAGTTTAAGTTAAATTGTTTGTGGTTGTTGTTGTTAATTGTAATATTTTAAGTTAAATTTAAAATAGCAGTTAGTGAGATCTTCGTTTCGAATAGGGTAACTGAAACGAATATTAATAGACGCTACATAAAGTAAGATCATTGAATGTATTATTAGGCACTAAGAAATCCAAGCTATTTCTGAAATTGTATTTGCAGTATTTCACTTTTTAAGATAAAGATTCATGAAGATTTTCATTTCACTATATTAAGGGTGAAATTTTAATTGTTTATGTGAATTTCTTTTCAATTTCATTTAGATGGACCGATTACTTATGTAGTTTATTTCCGCTTAAATCTATAAAATTGGTTTATGTGAGATTTTTAGTTTTTAATAAGGTTTTAGTAAAAATCGTTTCAACAAGTACAATAAACTAAATAGACCTATAAACGATGAGCTGTCTGAAGTAAAACAATAAAACACCTGATATCTATTTTCATATTAAATAAAAGCTTTATAATTGTTTTGTTTTTAATTGCAAATACATTCAAAAACACTTAAAAGCTAAGAGCCAACTCTCAAGATCGTATCGAAAATTACAAATAATTTAATCGCACAATTTGTATGGGAAGGGAAATGTGGTAAAAATATAAAAGTCGTTTGATTTTCAAAACATGATAAGTGAAACTAACAACAATACTATGACATCTTAGTTACATACAAATATATAATACGATTTTTCCTTGATACTGAGATTACGTTCCCATCAGTCGGACCAATAGTTGTATCAATTGGGAGTTTTTTCCCCAAAAAATAATTTGATGTAAAAGCGAAACTGTTGCATCAACTATTGCTATGTTTTAAATGGCATTCCCTTAATTAGTTAGTTGATTAGTTAGTCGAGCAGCTTAAAACTTCAGAACGAATATCCAGTGCTTTACATGAACACCTGCCTTGACGGCCTTTTATCTCGCTGGTCTTCCTCTTCCACTGGGTAGACTTGAGAACGCGCAATTCAAACATATTTGGTTGTCCGAAATACCCAACAAAAGGGATCAGGATCCCTCTTTTATGGACTGATCTATGTGGCAAAGGCTGTAGTATTTCCCAAAGTCAACAGAACCCTATTGTTGCCCCAACAATTAGACGCTTAGTATGAATCAATATATCCTGTTGTGATAACAACAACAGAAACTTCCCCGAAGCACAAAAAGGCGACTTTCCCGATCTTTCACCAATTTTAGTATCACGGAATGACAGGCAAGCATATACCGGCGTTCCACTACACGACCGGTAAGAAATACCGACCTGTGTAATTTGAAGAGAGAATTATCCAACCCCATCATTACCTTAACCAATATTCTCTCCCCGCGAGTATGAGGATTAAATCACAGCCACTATGTGGATTCCGAAGGAACCTCAACCAACTGACCAGCCAGGGAAAGTCCCGCAGACAACTGACCATCCGTAGTACTAGATTATCTGGTGCTCTGATTCGACCCAAGACAAAGCCAAGGATACATTTGACATCACCAGTTTATAGTCCCGGCAGAATAGAGGTAGCATCTCTTTACCCCGGGTTTTCAATAACAAGAATGTTGAGATTTTACCAAGGTAACTTGCCCCCGGGCGGGGAGGGGGTCGGTAAAGAGAAAATATATTTTTATTTTATTTCCATATCTTAACGACTGACTAAAAGTTAAATGTCTAATCCGATGAGATATTATTCCGACTACATCTTATAACATCAGACAACGTAAGAAGGCAATTCTACAGAATTCCTAAACTCGTGCTCGGGTAACACATGCTTTTGATCTTAATACTAAGTAAAACTTCGTTTAGTTATGTTGCTTTATGTACAACTTTGATCTTTCTAATCATATCTATTAGATCCAAATCTTGTTTTAATCTTGAATTCAAAATCGTTACATATTTAGGCCCCAAAATTGGATTTTTTTTTATAAAATAATTCACAAAAAAATACTCACCACACTTGAAATCTCTATAATGTTGCGTTAAATGATGTTCACTAACATATTTCAATTGTTGTTGTTGTTGCTGCTGCGGCTGCTGTTGTTGCTGATGTTCTGATTCTAAAACTTCCTCCTCCTCTTCTTCTTCTTCTTCGTCATAAATTTCCGGTTCCGGTTCTACGCGCCAATAATATTCAGCAATATCAAGTGCATCTTTACAACGATCGATATGGTTATAGTCCAACGAACGCGAATGACGCAACTGATGATGACGCGTTTGATGTGATGACGACCAATGATTTAAACCAGCAGCTGCACTATGACAGCTGGTGGCCAAATCAAGATGTGATATAGATTTATTATGTCGCCAACCAGAGCCACGTGACGGACATTTATAGTCGGGAAATGAACTTTCAGCGAAGCGAACACGATCTACGTAATTGTAGATGTATTCTTTAGATTTTCTGCAAGAGTAAAAAGAAAATATTGATTTTAAATAAATTTTATTTTCTTTTCTTTGTTTTCTTTTCTTTTTTTTTATAGTTTTTATTTGTTTAATTAAAATAAAGCTCTCAAGTGTGTTAAATAAATGGTATGATGTTTTGGGTTTTTGTTTTGTTGAGTTTAGGGCTCAATCGTTTAATCATTTCAAATGAAAACCTAAATGTTGATTGGTTTTGTTTCCGGAAACTTGTGTTTTTTATCCTTTTTTACATTTCTTCTGTGTATGTGTGTATGTTTAGTTTATAGCTTTGTAAAAAAGTTTTGTAGTTTTTTTTGTATTTTTGGCTTTGAATCGAAAACCATCATGCATGTTTTGTAATTCAATTACCAGACAACATCGATTTGTATTGTATGAAAAATATTTATACACACAGAAAAATTATTGCTAAAATCGAAATGAATGTTTGTTTAATAAAATCTATACAGATAAGAGTTTAACAAATTCAAAACTCTTAAACTAATAAAACAAATTAGCAAAAAATCTTTATTATTAAAACATATAATTTTTACAAAATTATAATTCATTTGAAATCATCTTAAATTTTTACAAGTCACAAGTCTTTATTAAATTTCAATAAAGTATAATTTAAAAGTTTATTTTGAACCGTAAATAATCTTAAATTATTCGTATATGAATTTCAACAAATATTAACTCACTTTCAAGTCACGTATATAAACTCAAGTCACATACAAATTCTATTCTATACTCAATAAAATAATAATAAAAAGAAAAACGCATTGAAACATAAACACATACACACAAAAAACAAATCAATATTGATTTCTTTTATTTGTTCTTATCAAACCTCTGCAACATCAACAACCACATGAAAAAAAATAGGGAAAAAAATTAATCCTTCATAAATACAAAGATGATCCTTTACTTTAAAGTTGTTGAAAATAAATTTCAATATTTCTCTTCTTAAGTAAAAAGGTAGCAAAAGTATTTTTTAATAATAAAAAGTTGCTTACATATACATGTATATTTATTTTGTGTGTAGTGTACTATAAAAAACTTACGAATTTTTAAAAAATAAACTTTTTATGAATATCCAAAAGCTTTAACTCAGTTTTTACACTTTGAATATTTAAAAAACAAAATATTTTCAGTTAAAAGTTATTACGATTTTTTTGTAATAAGTAGTTAAGTTGCTTACTAGAATTCTAAAATCAAGTACGAACAGAGCATAAATCAAATCGACTTGGGGGTTAATTAAGCATTCTTAAATTAATCTCATTTGTATCTTAGTACAAGTAGTAGTTAGAAGTTTAAGTGAAACCGAAGATTAGTTCTTAACGGATTTAAGGCAAACTTAAGACATTAAGGAAAAACCTTAACTTAAGACATTAGGGAAAACCCTACTCCTTAAGCCCGTCCTATTAGATTTGAGTACGGATTAATAATTCTCTTTTTATACCCTTCACTTTCATAAGAAGGGTATATATAAGTTTGCCATTCCGTTTGTAATTTCTATAATATAATTTTCCGACCCTATGAAGTATATATATTCTAGATCCTTATAGATAACGGAGTCGATTAAGCCATGTCCGTCTGTCTGTCTGTAAATTTGTTGAAATTAGTTTTTAGAGGACCCCAGATATCGGCGAGATCCGAATCTTCAATAATTCTGTTAGACATGCTTTCGGGAAGATCGGTATTTAAAATCAGCAAAATCGGTCCATAAGTAACGAAGATATGAGCAAAAATCCGAGACAACCTCTGAAAATTAGACGAGATCCGGAAAAAGTGAACTTTTTGGTACTTTTTTGTTTTTTAAATGGTACTTTTTAAATTTTCTGTAATATTGAACCTAAAAATATGAAATTAAGTATGTGCAGTCATAATTAGGCGAAAACTAATAAAAGGAAACTTTTTGGTACTTTTTCGTTTTTCAAAAGGTACTTTTTGTATATTCTCTAATATTGAACTTAGGAACATAAAATTAGTTATGTAGATTCGGAATAAGATGAGAACACATATAATGGAACTTTTTCGTTTTTCAAAAGGTACTTTTTGAGTTTTTTATAATAATGAACCCAGAAACATGAGATTAAGTTTGTAGAGCCGGTAACCGGAAAAAATTAACTTTTTTTTACTTTTTCGTTTTTCAGAAGGTACTTCTTGTGTTTTCCATAATAATGAACTTAGAAACATAAAATTAAGTATGTTCAGCCCGAAGTAAGTGATTTGAAAGAAGAGTTTTTGATACCGACTTTTTTTAACACACCGTGGTGAAGGGTATATAAGATTCGGCACAGCCGATTATGGAACTCTTACTTGTTTTAAGTATGTTTGTTAAAAGCAATATTCAGAAGAATTTCTACGATCTTCGGCCATACTATCTATCTATCTATCTATCTATCTATCTATCTATCTATCTATCTATCTATCTATCTACCACCCATATGAATTAAATAAGATAATTTATATATCTGCGAAACTTTTAGAACTATAATCGTAATGTGGGTTTTATTTGCATTGATTTTTGGGGCAGCAAAGGTTATTGCTAAAGTTTTGTTTTAATTTAAATGTTTTAAATCTTTTAACATCTATATTTATTAAATTATTTTTTTTCTTCTTTCATTACAGGTAATTGAATTAAAAATTGTAACTTAAAAAATAACAAAATTGGTATTTTAAAAACATTAAATTACATTAAATACAAATGAATGGCTCTCTAAACTGAAGCGGTACGTATTTATTACAATTTCATAAGTATCTCAGTATCTGTAACATTAATGTCTGTCTGAATTGTTAATGTATACATCATGTAAAATAAGAAGAAAAAAATATTTGTAATATTTACAAACATTTACATTCATATACATGTGTATAAGTAGGTAATTGAATGTTGCTGCATAAACAGTGTTGTTCGAAATGGATAAAACTTTTTCTTGAAAGCACAATAATGGTGATAACAATTCTTTAAGTTGGTCTCAGTATAGAAGTCATGTTTTGTAATAAATCTTGCAATCAATATACAGGTTAAAATAACTCGAAGAACTTACTTTGAATATAATTCGTTTAGGTTTTCAACAATACTGTACATATATTAATAGCTATATACATACATATTTGTAAATATAAGCGATAATTATGAACAACTTGGTAATTATCATGGCTCATTGAAATTTTATAGCTTCATTAACGTCGACGACTTGAAAATGTTTTTCAAAAAAAAAAAAAAATTGAAATCCAAACCAAACAGCAAAAAGCTAAATACTTAATTGTTGGGAAACCTATTAATACTCTATCTCCTTTACATGATGTGATTGTGGATAGAGCTATTAAGTGCGTTGAGATTTTTGGTCTGAGAGATTGCAATATAGAGATATAAAAGATAGAAAAAATTTGGTATTTTACAGGACAATAAATGTTTTGGAATAAAATTTGTCTTAATTTTTTTAACATTTGCGTGGTGGTCTACATATCACGCCCCAAATGTGGTAATTCTGAGTAGGGACTAATGACATCTAGTAGTGAAACTGGACTAACCTGCTTTTACAACTACAAAAACAACATCGAAGACGCTAAGGTAATACTCTGTTTTTGATGGAACCAAAGAAAACTGTCTATTGTAAACTGTTAAAACTTGATATGGATCTCTTCAATATTGCGTCATCACTAGAGAAACTTAATCTATTTCAATAAAATTTTATTTTATTATTTTAATATTTACAAGTCCACTTTAGATGCCATCTAATTATGGTGTAGGGTTTATAAAAATATAAACATTTATAATAGCAAATATGCTTTTAGCATGCATACGTATACACTTTCATATTTTTGTATATTAACCCTGTAGTTCTGTGACTGGAAACATTTAATTTCTTTATCAACTTTTAAAGTTAATTATTCCCAAGTTTTCAAGAGATAAAACATTTCAGTTCCCCAAAAACTAGTTAAATACTTTCAAAACCTCAGATTGGTTTTTCACCATAAAAACGTTGTAAAGTAAATTTATTTGAATAACTTACTTCATTTATTACAGGTAATCAAGAGGGTAGTTAATTGTCACTTTAGACGTCCTAAGTAATGAACATTTCAGTCTCTCATTTTAACTTTTTGAAACTAAAAAAGAAATCTGTTTCACCTACTATTATGTCCACTACGATAGGGATATGTTACCAGTACTATTGGGTTCTCACTTGCGATGCATGTGTGCGGGTGTGAGCCCCTTTTAGTTACAACAAAATATAAGTATAAATAAAAACAATAAAAATATATAGTAAATATTTACATATAATGAAATTTGTATGAGACTGTGTTTAAAAAAACAAATAACTCGGGGACATGGAAATGAGACAGAATTTTTTAAACACACTTAACATATATTTTTTTGTTGGGCTATAAGTGTTAATGGGTACGAAATGGGCTTGCATAAGAGTAAATGATTCGAATGAGAATTTTAAAAGAAATAATTTTATTTTACTCCCGTTCCAGAGGTCAAGTGATAATTGTAGCAATAAACTTAAATTTAAATGAATAACTAAAAAGCGTAAAAATACTAATAAAATATGATTTTAGGATTATTGAGTTTTGAAGTCTTTAAATTGTTTAGTTTTCAGCAGTCTAATCAGTATTCTCTGGAACTTCGCCAGAAGCGTATGCTAGCGGTGAACTAAGCTTTTTATATCCTGACTATCGCTATCCCCTTTCATAACTGAGATGCCTCAGAAATATCAGTTTCTATGCAGATGGAATGACGTCTCTTGATTTGGTGAACAGCACCAGGAGACGTAATCGTTAGACCAAAATTTTGAACTGATTAGACTTTGAACATACAAAATTCGGAAATTAAAAGATGAAACATAACTTTTCAATTAAATAGAACATGATTCTTTCATTTGACAGAGCCAGCATCCGATACGTTTATATGAGTATACGTAATTCATTCATTTGGCATTAACAACAAAGAACTCTCTTAGGGATTATTACAGCAACAGTACAGAATTTATTCCGAAATGTCAAGTCTTTGTGTGTCGGTGATTAAAGTTTAAACCAATATTAACTTCCTCAAGAACCGGGACAATATATACTTTGAATGTCTGTCCCGCGAATCATCGTTTGCCTTGTTACTTGATAGGTTAGGTTCTCCGGTCAAACCTCTAGTCAAATAACTCTCTCAGTTTATAGACCCTGCAGAATACAATTATTGGAAGAAGTTCTTTCCCCCGTGAGGACGGTTCACTAAAGTAACATATCCCATGGGGCGAAAATTTATAAACCTGTCATTGCGTTTGTTAGGTCCACTCTAAAAGATTGTTACAGTATCTTCAAGATCCATTTCAATAACCGACATATAATTTTTCTGAATATGTTTCGGATGCTATGTTCGGTATGTGTATTTATACATAAGGAATATGTATGTATATCAAAAGAAAAGTACTCGATAGCAGAGATACAAGCCGTGACGGTTAAAATCGACGGCAGTTGGCTGCCGGTAATATATATCTAGCGGAGCCGACTACTTTCAGTGAAGCCGGCTTAAAGGTAGCCGCTGATAAAGATTATAATCGCACATATATTTTATAAAAAATTTAACCAATTTGTACAGAATTGCCACTAATTTAAATTCTTATGGAAAATTGAAAGGAGTTACCACACAATATTGTGCTAATATTAAAATATAGAAAACTACTATAATAATGACAATTTTCTTCACTAAAAACTTATATAAATACAGGTTTATATATAACAGACTATTATACAGAGAATTTTCAATATAATAAACGCTTATAAGTTAATTTCTTAAAAAAAAGTTAAATTGAGCCGACAATTTTGCCGCCGCTGACCAAAAATTGTTGCGTCGCCGCCGCTGATCATTTTCTATCGGCTTGTATCTTAAAGTGTATAAAATTAGTATAAAAGCTTTATGCAATTTAGAGATGTTAATGTTAAGTATCTGTTGGAAATTTTTTGAAACTATGAAATTTAAATTAGAAACTATATAAATAAATTCTTCCAAAATATTAGATGCTAAATAAAATTATACCAAAATATTTGTGAAATTTTTAATATAATTAAATTTGACAAACATTTTCACTTCACACTTCAAAATATGTTTTCTATTTGCTTTTGCTCCCATTAATGATTTCCTCATCCTACTGTTATTTCCTCTGGGTAAAATATAAAATATGTTTCTTTCTATTCTCTGAAATTTGCAACAATTTCTTACTTGTCTCTATTGAAATTTATACTTGCTACAATTTAAATGTAAGCAAATATTTTACTATAAAAATATTTATTATTCTGTAAAGTGTATGTAAATATGTTCATATTTTATACATGTTATTATAGTAATTATTGCTCTTGGGGGAGTCTTATATATGTATTTAGGCAAATATTCATACACACAAAGTGGGGTTACATGTCTCAACACTTTTTGTACTATATTATAGATAAATAGTATTTATTAATTATTTAATATAACTTAAACATTTTTAACATTTAGACAAGGGATGTGTTTAACGATGCATTGAAATGCCAATGCATCGTTGTGATTTCGACAACGAATCGTTGTCATTTCGATAACGCAACGTTATGTTTGACATTATAGCATTGTTACTTAGAAAACACTTTATCATTTAACCCTATACCACTAAAGAGGGGATGATATTATAGGTTTGTAATAATTTCTGTAATATCCATAAACATTGTTCCTACATCTTTAATTAGACCAATCGGCTCAGAATGACTTTCTGAGTGATTTAGATATGTCCATCCGTCTGTGTATCCATCTTAAGCTTGTACGCACCTTACAAGTCTCAATTTTCAAGATAATTTTATCGCCACATAATCTTCTATTGATCCCATTGAAAATGGTTGAAAACGATCCATTATTTCGACTAGCTTCATACAACCGTACCCTCGAAAAGAGTTTTTGAGGTTATAATTGTGTTAAATGTTCTATTACGGCAACAAAAACTTATTTTTATAAAAGTTTAAATGACACTATCGATTATTGTAATGATCGGGCTCCCATACAAACTTCCCTTCAGAAAACGACTTGAAAGTAAAACTCACATACAACACTAATAACACGATTAAATTCTATCAAAGTTTATTAGGATAGGCCCATATTTAACCCTACGCCCATATGAGCACTATAGTTGAAACGAAAAGTCGACTTTTCGACTTTTTGCATTTTATGCAAAGTCGATTTTTCGATTTTTTTATATATAGTGAACTTTTTCCGACTAATCGACTTTTTTCGACCTTTTTCGACTTTTCGAATTTTTCCGACTGTTTTAAAGTTTTTGACTTTTATCCACTTTTTTTCGACTATTTTTTACTTTTTTCTACCATTTTCGACTTTTCGATCTTTTCCGACTTTTTGAAATTTTCCGACTGTTTTAAAGTTTTTGACTTTTTTCAACATTTTTAAAATTTTCGACTATTTTTGACTTTTTTCTACTATTTTCGAGTTTTAGACTTTTCCGACTTTTCGACCCTTTTCGACTTTTCGAATTTTTTCTACTATTTTAAAGTTTTTGACTTTTTTTTCACTTTTTTAAAATTTTCGACTATTTTTGATTTTTTTCTACTATTTTCGAGTTTTTGACTTTTTTTGAATTTTTTCCACTTTTCCGACTTTCTTTCGACTTTTTGAATTTTTTCGACTGTTTTAAAGTTTTTGACTTTTTTTCACTTTTTTAAAATTTTTGACTTTTTTTACTATTTTCGAGTTTTCGACTTTTTGACTTTTTTCGACTTTTCGACTTTTATTTACAAAGTTGACTTTTCGATAGTCGATAGTCGAGTTATAGACTTTTTGGGAACAAAATAGTCGACTTCGACTTTTCGACAAAAAGACGATTGTTTGATTATTCAAAAGTCGATTTATAGAACACCTTTTATATTATTGTTATTGATTTGACAACTATTCACACATACTTTGATAACGGACGTTATTGAAAAATTATAAACACTTCTCCCTCTGTATATGAACATTTAATAATTTTTAAAATATACATGAATAAATCATTGATGAATATGTTGAACAACAAACCAATTGTCTATCACATTGATTGAAAATCTAAAACGGGGTCAAAGGTCAAATTTTACTATATTATATGTAATATTTATATTGGAATTTGTGTATTAAACATACAAATTAAAAAACATGCTAATTTTATTAAAACAAACTTAATTAAATTAATTATTAATTATTATCAAAATGATTGCTGATTTAATTGTATGCATTAGATTGTATAATTTTATTTAAACTTATCAATATTTATTTATACAATAACAACATTTCTTTGATATTTTGCTATTATATTATTGATTATAAACGCATAATCATTAGAAAGAGATAAATTATAAATTAATTTACAAATAACATTTGATAAATCCAACATTTTATAATAAAAGTGAAAATTATAAATACAAATACTGGCATTTACTAACGCTGATGTCAAAAAAAAAAGTAAGTAGTTTCACGCTCGCTTACAAATAGGAAGTTAACGAAGCACTTGAAATTTCTCTTACAATGAAGTTGTTGAGTAAGTTGTTATGTTTTTTATGTAAAAAAGAGCCAGCAATCGTGTAAACATAAAATTTTTGTTTTAAAACGTTGTCAGTAAAAGCTTTTCTGACAATTAAGTGAAACTCCTTACTAAGTAATACAGACAGTAGGTAATTGTCATTAAAAAGTACATTGTTGAATAAGTTCAAGTTAATAACAAATTTTTGCTGGGTTATATAGTAAATGGTATTTTTGAAAATTTGCTACTATATTTATTATAAAACCAGTCTACAAAATAAATCTTACGTTTGTACCAATTTTGTGATGCCCTAGTTAAGAACTAATAAAAAAATAACAATGGTTTTACAATTCCTAAAATCATAAATGTCATAAAAAATTTATAGTTTTTTTTTATTTTTTAAATTTAAGCAAACATATTAATAAATAAAAAACTGCATTTAAAGTGTTAAAAAGAAACCCTCAAGTTTAAAATATACAAAAATTGTATGAAATAAATTAAAACTTTTTTTGCAACATTCTTCAACATTGACAATAAGTTTCGTTTATTAATTTGTATTTTTTTTGCGCATTCATTATTTAAATTTAAACCTCAAACCCCAAACAGTGTTGGCAAAACTTTTTCTGTTTAATCTTTTATTCCAGTTTTTTTTTTTTTTTTTTTTTTTTGGGGACACTTTATATTCATTGGCCAAAAAATGTTTTTTTGAGGCTAAATAAATATTTTTTTAAAAATCGCATTAAGTGACAGTGCTGTGATAAAATACTTGCAAACAAAATAATAAAGATTATATTTGGTTGAAGAGTTTTTAGGTTAAAATAATAATAAAATTAGCATTTCATTAAAATGTAAGCATTTTTTTTTGGGGTGGGGATCTAGGTGGAAGAAAGTGGGCAACAATTGTAGAATGTTTATTTATGTTAAATGTAATGTTGAAAAATATGAGCTAATTAGTTTTATAAATATTAATATTAAAAAGAGTGATTAGGAGTAAAGATAAACATAAAAATCATCGGGAGAAAGTAGTCAATGTTTCAAATTATTTATAAAGTAATTTCAGGCTATAAAATTCTTTAAAATTTCCACCTTAAACTTAAAAAAATTAATTTTCGTTTAAATTTTAAATTCAAAAATCTTCTATTACAATTTTACTTAAGTGTAATGCTGCTGGTAATTGGTAGTCATTATAGCATTATAGGTAGATAGATAGATAGATAGATAGATAGATAGATAGATAGATAGATAGATAGATAGATAGATAGATAGATAGATAGATAGATAGATAGATAGATAGATAGAT
>NC_060953.1:63190010-63199902 GCF_022045245.1 Lucilia cuprina | reverse complement strand
AGAACTGAACTAGAACTGAACTAGAACTGAACTAGAACTGAACTAGAACTGAACTAGAACTGAACTAGAACTCAACTAGAATTGAACTAGAACTGAACTAGAACTGAATTAGAACTGAACTAGAACTGAACTAGAACTGAACTAGAACAATACTAGAACAGAACTAGAACTGATCAATAACTGAACTAGATCTGCACTAGATCTGAACTAGAACTGAACTACGACTGATCTAGAACTGAACTAGATCTAAACTAGCCTAGATTTACATATCTGATATGTATTCAGATTTTAAGTTTCCTAGTTCCTTTCTTGTTCAAACCACATCACTATCATATTTTAGTCCATCTGTCTCCACTTAGCCGAATAATGGGACTTAGTCAAATTTACTAAAATTTTATCTATGAGTGTATGTTGTTAGTCTTTTCCACATACATACATATAGTTTTTAGTTTACATCAAATATAATCCATCTACTCCCTCTTCATCTCGACCCTCGCTCGCTTTCCAACCACACACATTGGTAAACCATTTTTGTTTCAATATTTCGTTATTTTTGTTTTCGCTATTTCTTTTATCATTATTATACAATTTTTAAAGTTCAAATTTGTTTTATTTATGATTAAATGTAGCGGGCGTTTGGCAAGGGGTGTGACGGAGAAAAGAGTTAAAAAGTGCAAAGTGGTAAAACACTTCTTCCATTCATATACATATTTTAATACAACAGATATGTATGTATTTTTCATGCGATTATTGTGTGTGTTTTTGAAGTTTTTTAGGCAAGAGTTCAGTGTTGTCTCTTCGTCGTCATCATCATCATCGTTTGTCTTTTACTTTTTTATTGTTTAATAAATTAAAAAAGTTAAATGGAAAAAAATATAAACAATTTAATGTGTTTTTTCTTTCCTTCTCTTTATCTCAATGATTTCAACAAAAAAAGAACAATTAGTTGTTGTAAAGCTATAAAAGTGTAAATATTTGTTGCAATTTTTTTTTTTTGTTTTATTTGAAACAGTTTTCAAAACATCTTTTTTTCTTTTTAGAAGGTTAAACAAAAGAATTTGAAATTCTTTGTTTGTGGAAAAAGATAAATGTTAACAATTTTGTTACAAAATGAAATTGTTGACTATTTGTTTTTTTTTAACAAATTTAAAAGTAAAAAAGTTATTTATGTTCTTAGAAATCGAAAGTATTGTTGAAAATTATTATGTAATTTTTTACATATGATTATTGTTAGCTCCAAATCGTGCAAAATTTCATTAACAGTTTTATTTCCAATTTTAATCCACTTGATATAAAAGTATTTAATTTACAAATTTTTGGTCCTTAAGAAATATTTTCCCTTTTCTTTGTGAGTAAATAAAGATTTTCAATAGTTTTTCCTTGTTCTTTAAATTTCAATTTACCTGATGCCAACAACCAAGCTCACCGCCATACAAAATTGACCTGTATTCACTTTCATTTCAATTTCATTTATTTCTTTCATATCCTCTCCACTTCATCTTAACTTGGCTTATGTGCCAATTACCCTTTAGTTTTATTTATTATATATTTTTGTTCGTTTGCTATACAAGAGTCAAGTATTTAGTCCCAGATGTTCAGTTAACAGAGCATTTATGAATGAATGAGCTTCCGTGGACGGGTGTTTGTTTGTCGGCTGGTTAGTTGGTTGGTTGGTTTGTGAATGTATAAATAGCATGGAGCCATAAGTTTTCGAACACGTCTTTATGACTATTTTCAATTTACCAACATTTAACTGAATGACGACGGACGAGTAGTTGCTCTGTTTCTATTTGCCTGATGAGAGACTAAGGTTTTATTTGTTTGTTTGGCTTTATGATGTAATATTTAGTAATTGATGCTGTTGCTGGACAGTGGACAGTTTATTTTTAATTTAGTATCTCGATATTTACACAAGCTATCACGCACATTTTCTATACCAAATTTCTACAATTAACCATTAACAACTTTATTAAGCATTAATAAAGATGGAGGTAATTTGCTATCTATCAGCCCCACTGTTGCTCTTTGCTGGAGTGGGCAGGTATATTTAGTTTGTCTTGGCTTGTGCCAAAGAGCAATTATGTTCATGAAAATGTTGAAAAAAATTTAGTAGGATTTATGTCTGGTTTAATTAACTAATATGTGAAATACAAATCGTAGAATTTAATTCGTAGAAAAGGCATGACCTTGACAACCATTGACCTTAAAGCTTAATGTGATATTAAATATTTTTTTTTGCCTATAAAGACAAGACGAAATGATAAATTAAAGTCAAATATTTATTAATATTAAAAATGTTCCATGATTATCAGAAAAAAATCTGGACTATGACGAGGGAAATTTTACTATTAATATGTCAAGACTATAGCTAATCACGACTACACTACATTATACACTAGTCTGAAGACTGTAGACTAAACTATAGAATATAATATAAACTTTACTATAGACTAGACTAGACTATAGACCAGACTACACTATAAACTAGACTTTAGACTAGACTATAAGCTAGACTATAAGATAGACTATAGACTAGGCTCTAGACTAGACTATAGACTAGACTTTAGACTAGACTATAAGCTAGACTATAGACTAGGCTCTAGACTAGACTATAGACTAGACTATAGACTAGACTATAGACTAGACTATAGACTAGACTATAGACTAGACTATAGACTAGACTATAGACTAGACTATGGACTAGACTATAGACTAGACTATAGACTAGACTATAGACTAGACTATAGACTAGACTATAGACTAGACTATAGACTAGACTATAGACTAGACTATAGACTAGACTATAGACTAGACTATAGACTAGACTATAGACTAGACTATAGACTAGACTATAGACTAGACTATAGACTAGACTATAGACTAGACTATAGACTAGACTATAGACTAGACTATAGACTAGACTATAGACTAGACTATAGACTAGACTATAGACTAGACTATAGACTAGACTATAGACTAGACTATAGACTAGACTATAGACTAGACTATAGACTAGACTATAGACTAGACTATAGACTAGACTATAGACTAGACTATAGACTAGACTATAGACTAGACTATAGACTAGACTATAGACTAGACTATAGACTAGACTATAGACTAGACTATAGACTCGACTATAGACTAGACTATAGACTAGACTATAGACTAGACTATAGACTAGACTATAGACTAGACTATAGACTAGACTACAAACTAGACTACAGACTAGATTATAGACTAGACTATAGACTAGACTATAGACTAGACTATAGACTAGACTATAGACTAGACAATAGACTAGACTAGACTATAGACAAGACTATAGACTAGACTATAGACTAGACTAAAATCTAGACTATAGACTAGACTATAGACTAGACTATAGACTAGACTATAGACTAGACTATAGACTAGACTATAGACTAGACTATAGACTAGACTATAGACTAGACTATGGACTAGACTATAGACTAGACTATGGACTAGACTATAGACTAGACTATAGACTAGACTATAGACTAGACTATAGACTAGACTATAGACTAGACTATAGACTAGACTATAGACTAGACTATAGACTAGACTATAGACTAGACTATAGACTAGACTATAGACTAGACTATAGACTAGACTATCGACTAGACTATAGACTAGACTATAGACTAGACTATAGACTAGACTATAGACTAGACTATAGACTAGACTATAGACTAGACTATAGACTAGACTATAGACTAGACTATAGACTAGACTATAGACTAGACTATAGACTAGACTATAGACTAGACTATAGACTAGACTATAGACTAGACTATAGACTAGACTATAGACTAGACTATAGACTAGACTATAGACTAGACTATAGACTAGACTATAGACTAGACTATAGACTAGACTATAGACTAGACTATAGACTAGACTATAGACTAGACTATAGACTAGACTATAGACTAGACTATAGACTAGACTATAGACTAGACTATAGACTAGACTATAGACTAGACTATAGACTAGACTATAGACTAGACTATAGACTAGACTATAGACTAGACTATAGACTAGACTATAGACTAGACTATAGGCTAGACTATAGACTAGACTATAGGCTAGACTATAGACTAGACTATAGACTAGACTATAGGCTAGACTATAGACTAGACTATAGGCTAGACTATAGGCTAGACTATAGACTAGACTATAGACTAGACTATAGACTAGACTATAGACTAGACTATAGACTGGACTAAAGACTAGACTATAGACTAGACTATAGACTAGACTATAGACTGGACTATAGAATAGACTGTAGACTAAACATATAGGGCAGACTTCAGACTAGACTATAGACTTTAGATATATAAACTAGGCTACATTTATAAGCTTGAAAAACCTTAAGTAGGGTATTCAAATTATTCGTTGATTTGTATTTATTTCCTACTTTTATTTACAAGATTTTATTAAAAATGTTTACTTTTTTCTCTTTAGCCGCCTTAAGTGTTACATTTTTCACTTTTGACTTTTTGTGTTTTACACAATTACGTTTGTTTTGACTGTTTTTATTATTTTCTTATTTTTTTATTTGACTTTTAACTTTCGTTTGACATCAGATTCATTGACTTTAGCTGGTGTTTATTATTTTTTATTTTCTTGTAGTTGTTGGTACTATTTATTATTATTTTTCTCAAAATATCACTTGTATTGGCATAGTGACGTGGTAACCCAGTTTTAAAGCAAAAAATAAAACCGACCTCAACATCATGAGTACTCACTTAACAACAATTTTGACATTTACTTATAAAATTTATTTTTTTATATATATTTTTCTATTTTTTATGGTTTTTTGTTTTTAGTATTTTTTACTTTTTTATTTCATACATAAATATTTCCACATACAAACTAACTGGAGGGTTTTTTGTGTTTTATTTCTTTTTTTTTTGCCAAATAAAAGTGAAAACAATTGTCAAATGTCAGAATGAATGTAATTGCAGTTGAAAGGGAAACATTAAACACTTGCTTACATTAGCTGTGATTTAATAACATAAGTGATTTTGTAGAGAATTTGAAATTTGCTTAATAAAAAGTAGAAACAAGTGTTTTTGCACTAAACTTTGTATGAAAGTGCAAGTGAAAAGTTTTCGAAATTTTTAACACCAGTAGTAAATGAAATAAAAAAATAATTTTAGAATAAGTTTTCTAAATAACACTAATATGATATCGGACCCTCTCGATAACGGTTTGTCGAAACCTCATATGATATTTACAGTTATCGATCGCAATCAACTTTTTTGGCATAAGTAATTATAGGAATTTTCGTACGTAATTGGGATCCTCTTTCAACAGCAACCTTCTAGTTTGCCAGTATGAAATTCATGCAAAACTTTGTAAATTATTTTTATTTTTATATTTTATCTAAAGCCAAATTTATTATCTGTAAAACTGCTGTCAGAAATTATCACCTTAATTTATCATCTAGCATAAAAATAATTTTGCCAGAAAACATACATTAATCAAAACTAAAAAAAATTATTGTCATTGAATTAAAATTCGCATTCACACTTTAAAACATACAATAAAATTTTAAATTTAAAGATTTTTTTTGCAAACAGTATGACCAATAACTTTTGCCACCAATATCGATTGATTTAAAATAAACTGTTCAATAAGTTAAGGACAGAGACCTGCAGAATGTTTAAAATTGAGGTTATGTTGCCATAGTAAAATATATAAGCCACAAGAGACCAGTTACTACACAAGTCATATATGCCTTAGAATTCATTTGTTACTTCAAGATTTATTTTTAGTCACACTATAAGTTTTATTGTGAAAAAAAAACGTTTTTTTTTTAATTACATGAATTTTCATAATAATAACAATCAAATAACAATTCAATGCAAGCACAACTTGTAAAACTATATATTTAATGGCTAAAACTTAACGGAAGTGCGTTTGAATCCATATATTTACAAACTTTTGAAAAAAAAACTTCATGCACGTGTTAATGTGTTGGCATAACTAAGCCCAGCTGTTCTAGATAACTGATCTACACTTAAAAACACATACAAAAAATGTCGTAATTACTTCTTTCGTTATATTTATGAAAATTTGAATTTTCAAACGAAATATTATATAACCAAAGTTAGCGGGCGGAATGGCCTTTTCGACGGCATACATTATTTTATAAATAATGTTTCCTTTTGGGGTGTTATAAGGTCTTAAAAAGGACCGAAATTACCGAAATTTTCAGACACTATATATCAAATCGCAGATTTGATGAAGAAAATCTGTGACCAGATTCAATCAATCAGTCAATCAACCTATCAATCTATTTATCTATCATCTATCTATCTATCTATCTATCTATCTATCTATCTATCTATCTATCTATCTATTTATCTATCTATATATCTATCTATCTATCTATCTATCTATCTATCTATCTATCTATCTATCTATCTATCTATCTATCTACCTATCTATCTATCTATCTATCTATCTATCTATCTATCTATCTATCTATCTATCTATCTATCTATCTATATATCTTTCTATCTATCTATCTATCTATCTATCTATCTATCTATCTATCTATCTATCTATCTATTTATCTATCTATTTATCTATCTATTTATCTATCTATCTATCTATCTATCTATCTATCTATCTATCTATCTATCTATCTATCTATCTATCTATCTATCTATCTATTTATCTACTTATCTATCTATCTATCTATCTATCTATCTATCTATCTATCTATCTGTAAGTGGGGTCCATTCACCTTTATCTATTGGGCATTTCCGCATAAGTACACATAAATAAATCGAAAATTACAATAGAATTTGTGGTAGAATTCACTCACCATTCCCTACTTCATTTACAGTTTATGATTTCAGTTTAGTTCTGGTACTCGTGTCAACAGAAGAGGAAGACACACAGCAAAATACAGGACCGGAAGTTTAATCATTCGTATGTGAATGTTAACAAAACATTTTTTTTTTCAACTACACATTTTACTATTTACACAAAAAATATTATGTATAGAGTCATTTTTACAAATATGTATAATTTAGTGTTACATAAGTATTTCTGTGTTCTATATTAAAATATATTTTAGCATTTTATGTTTAAACTTTAAACATTGTTTTCTTAAAATACATATTATTTTTTTAGTATGCATTTTATGAATTAATGGAAAATTTTAAATTTTTAAAAAAAGATTAAATTTTTCAAACAAATTTGTTGCATACTCAGAATTTTAAATTTAATGTTGAAATTGGTCACAAAAGCAAGAATATACATACAATTTTTAGTTTTATAGTTGTAAAATATATATTTTTTTAGTATAAAATGATACTTAAGTGGTAATATTTATGAGCTGTTATATGAACATTTTACACAGTTTGTAGGGAATATAAGACCAACCGAATAAGTGGTGAATGGGAGAAATAAGTACTTACCAGTACGCATTAGAAGTATTTTAAAGAATAGTAGATGTGCAAGTGATTGGATCTGAACTCAGAATTTATCTTTCATGAAAATCTCTACACATGTTGCTTCTATAGCTATATAGTAAAAACTTTTGCACAAGTTTATTTTATCAGCACAAACTTACAAGAACATCATTTTAATAAAAAAATTTAAAAAAATCTAATCAAACTTAAAATTCTTCGGTTTAATTAAGAACATTTTTATATCTACAATTAAGAAATCCACGAAGCAAAAACACCCACAAATTCAGTTGGTCAGCAAGAGTATTTAGACAAGAATTTATTCTTATATTCTTATGTGTATGTACATATGTATGTTTGTTTGTATTTACCAATGTTTGTTCTTTTGTGACCATAAACTTTACGGTTCAGTGAAGTTTCACTCACATACACTCACCGATTTCAAATATTTTCTTTTTTATATGACCAGTCTGGTGGGTACTCGTATTCCATAGAATTTAGGGTTTATTTTTTCCCATTTTGTATATTTTGTTTCTTTTTTATGTAATGTAGTAAATATTTTTTGCCCACAATTAATTCTTTACCAATTCTTGTTTGTGGTTTATTGGGCACAAGGAGTGGGAAGACCAAAGGAGCTTGGACAGTAGAAGTACATTTTAACATTTAATGGTTTCTTCTATTAACATTTGCTGTTTCAATCTTTCAGGTTATTTTTTTTTTTTCTTCGTTTTTGGCATAAGACTGTTATTTTTGTGTTGTTTTTTTAGTATTTGGCCAATATTTTTGTACCTTGTTGAATTGGAGAGCTAGAAAATGGCAAGAGAAATAGACCCAGTCATTCATTCATTCATTCTTTCTGTCAGACATCTACTCATTGTAGCTCTTGCTATATAGAGTCTTTTGTTTAAGACCATAATGTTTTTTTTTGTTACTGTGGGGTTCTCTTGAACTGTTTGGTTTTTTCTTTTCATATCAGTAATTTATGATTGTACACTTGGATTTTCTTTTTGTTTTTTTTTTTTTTTTTTTTTTTTTTGAAGTTATTTAGGGATTTAGCGAACTGTAAGTTCATCATTTTAGGTATTTGGTTTAAATATTGGGTGAAAATGTTTACAGATAAAATTTTTCTCTTACAATTTTCATTATATTTAAAGGTTTCTGTTGGGGATATTAAGGTGTTAGTTGGTAAATGTTGTTTTTTTCAGACATCTTAATGGAAATTTGTTAATTATTTGTTCATTAGAGTAAAAAGTTTTTATTATAAGACCTAAAATGACTATGGTTTGGAGAATGCTATTTATTTTGCGATAAATTATTGGCTCTTCGCATAATTTTATGTTAATCAACTGTAATCACTCTTTGAAACCATTTTAGTACTTGACCTCTTATGTCTAAAAGGACAAGAACTGAAATCACTGATAGTCCCAAGTTTGTACTTTAAGGGTCTGTTGGCGTCGGTTTATATTGCACAAAGTTTCCTATCTTCTATCTATCTATCTATCTATCTATCTATCTATCTATCTATCTATCTATCTATCTATCTATCTATCTATCTATCTATCATATTCTATATACTATATTTCTATCTATCATAGAAACATAGTACCCTTAACGCTTCTAGTCTTATCTGAAAACAATTTAACGAAAATTTGCTTTAAATAGTACTAAACGTACCTTTGCAGCAGTAGCATTCACGGCAAGAAAGAGTTCTAAATTCATTCAATATTTATCTAGTTTAAGTGTATAAACACTCTGCCAAAACACCTTTTTTAAGATTTTTTATACATTTTTATTTCACTTCTGCAACCCTTTCAAATACTTTTCATTTTACGCGTAATGCATTCATGCCAAGCATCCAACCAATCAGCCAACATACATAACTATCAGTCATTCAATATGTTTTTAAAATAATATTCATGTTCAACCAAAAAAAAAAAAAAAGTTAAATTCCAAATCAAATCATCAATTTTGATTTTCATTTTGTTTACTGTGGCGAGAAAATTGCATGCTTTTCAATTTTAATGGTTTTTGAATTAAAAAGAAAACATTTTTTCACACCAACATAAAAGTAGTTATTTAAAAATTTATAATAATATCGTTTTTAGTGTTGATAGCGCAATGTTGCAAATAACTTTAAATTATTGGAAAAACAAGCTGAAAAACTGATTTTAAAAAATTTAATAATTCAATAACTATTATAAATCTGTGGAAATTTTGCAATAATAAATCACCAGGGAATGGAAAAAAGAAACTAATGCAGATATGAAATGTATTGTTGTTTTTAATAACTATTTTAAATTGATTTAGTTCTTAGTATAGTCTATAGTCTAGCATAAAGTCTATAGTCTAGTCTATAGTCTAGTCTATAGTCTAGTCTATAGTCTAGTCTATAGTCTAGTCTATAGTCTAGTCTATAGTCTAGTCTATAGTCTAGTCTATAG
>NC_060953.1:63188316-63189910 GCF_022045245.1 Lucilia cuprina | reverse complement strand
GATAGATAGATTGATAGATAGATAGATAGATAGATAGATAGATAGATAGATAGATAGATAGATAGATAGATAGATAGATAGATAGATAGATAGATTTAAAACCAACAGTTTTATATCTGAACAAATAATACAATTCCAATAAAGCATGTCCTAAATAACATTATAACAAAAGTTATATTATCTTCCAACTTTATCATAATATTATTCTAACTTTACGTTCAAAATTTAAAACATTTTCTAAACTTTTAGTTGATTTCATCATATTTTATGCATTTTCTCTGTCAATGTCACGTCTCTGTTCAACAATGAAAAATGCATTAGTGAAGAACAAAATTTCCATGTTACTGATTTTATACTCAATGTATAGGAACCAGGAATGAACGACTACTTCAAAAATAATTTAGGCGACTGCTGATGTGACAGAGATGGTATGTAACTCAATGTTCTAGGTCTTCCATCCGCTCACACTTATACATACATTACATTCAATCTTACAATGTACTAGGCGAAAACAAATAATAAAATAAGTGTAAAACAAGAAAGTTTTACTAATATTAAGATTAACATTCCTTCACTACGTTAGACATTACGTTACATTTTAATGTACAGAATTCCGTTTAAAATACAACAAAAAAATTAACACAAACACTATTCCTTGAAATGCTGAAGAGATAATGTTGTCTAGTGACTTGGAAGAATGTAATATTTCCGCGCAATTTTTCATATTTAAATAAAACATTGTTTTAACAAGACACTTTCCTACAGAGAAAAAACATGAACAAAAATAAAAACATATTGCAGGATTTTAAATATTAACCCCCACATTCATAAATGTCTAATAAAGTTATGGATGGTTTATTGTAAGAATTTTGTATTGAAAATGTGCGTAATAAACCTCAAATAAGCGATTGATATCTTTACGAATACGGGAGTAAATCTTTATTTCAAGTGTATGAAATAAATGCAAAGTAAGCAGCTATGTAGTATTTAAGGAGATTAAATTTTTCTAAATTTAATTTTATATAATAATAATTTATAGTAGATTTTAGTGCAGAAAGCCTACAGAAAACCATTGGTTTTCTCTTAGGATTAGAACTTAAAACTTCATATTTATAACGTGATACATCTTAATATATCTTTCTGTGCTGTGGGATCTTGTAGGACTTAAAATATAACTTAGTTATTCATTATTTGTTATGGTATATGGTACAGTGATGGCCACAAGTTGGCGTTAAATAACTATAGATTATACTATAAACTAGACTATAGACTAGACTATAGACGAAACTATAGAATATAAACTAGACTATAGACTAGACTATATACTAGACAATATACTAGAATTCAGATTAGGCTATAGACTAGGCTATAGACTAGACTTTAGAATGGACTATAGAATAGACTTTATACTAGAATATAGAATAGACTATAGACTATAGACTACACTATAGACTATACTAAGTACTAGACTATAGAATAGACTTAGGACTAGACTATAGACTAGACTAAGGACTAGACTATAGACTAGACTATAGACTAGACTGTAGACTAGACTATAGACTAGACTATAGACTAGACTATAGACTAGACTATA
>NC_060953.1:63179206-63188216 GCF_022045245.1 Lucilia cuprina | reverse complement strand
CTATAGTCTAGTCTATAGTCTAGTCTATAGTCTAGTCTATAGTCTAGTCTATAGTCTAGTCTATAGTCTAGTCTATAGTCTAGTCTAGTCTATGGTCTAGTCTATAGTGAAGTCTATAGTGAAGTCTATAATCTAGTCTCTAGTCTAGTATATCGTCTAGTTTTCAATGTATAATGTGAATAGTATAATCTATAGTGTAGTCTAGTATATAGTCTAATCTAAAGTCTAATATATATTCTAGTCTATAACCTATTCCATAGTCTTGCCTATAGCCTGTACATACGTATGAACAAAGTATTTGTGTGTTCTTTATACATATATAAGCTCCATTTTACAACTACAGTGGATGTAGATATTTATGTAGTTTAGTTTCAAGAGTGATGATGGTGTGTTTTAAAATAAAACTAACAACAATTCGTTAGTGTTGATGCCAGTTATTTTGTTTTTTATTTAAAAAGTGTGAATCTAGTGTGACGCAAGTAGTATTTAGTGTAAAACAACTTCCTTCCGTGAATGTCGCGTTTCGTTTTTTTTGTAGTTCGTTTGTTTGGCGGATTTGTAACATGTTATTAATGAAGGTTGACAAACGGAAAAGGAAATGTGTGTTTCTGCCGACTATTAAACTACAAATATACATACATATTTATACAGGAATGTGACTACAAAATGAAAATACAAACATGAATGCATACGGGTTTTTTTTGTAGAAAAAAGGGTAATTTGTAAAATTGCTATTAGACATGGAGTCTGGTGGTAAAAAATAAATACTGTTACAAATAGTTTAAAATAAAATGTCTATAACGGTATTCAAAGTGTTAAGCACTTTGTAAGGTTAAACTCACTGGTTGTTATATCAATATGTAGTTTGTTTAGTCTCACTGTGCAGTACAAAAAAAAAAAAAATTAATAATGTGTATACAAAAAATTGCTGTTAAATGCCAAAAAACAACATGATGTTTTTTATTTTAGTAAATAAATTGACTGCTAGGTTTCCCTTGCCCAAAATCAAAAATAAATGTTCTATTATTTCATACTTACATAAATACATACATGCACAGGTATTTTCTATTAAATTTCATTAGTTCAGCTTTAAAACACAATGTCGATTGTAATTTTTGTCAGACATTTATATTGGCAAAAAAAAAATACAATAAAAATAAAACATTAAAAATGTTTGTAACTAAAAGAGTATTATTTGCTGATTCAATTTTAAGGATATCAATTGGTTTCGGTTTATGGCTTTTTCGTTCCGTTTATTTTGTTTTAATTTTATTTTTTTGCAAATTGTTTGCATTGATGAACTTTAAATACAAAAAATAAACAATTCACGGTGAGTTTTAATTTAAAGTATATATTTGATATAAAACAATTACTTTTGTATCCACAATGTCCTTTTTAATATAAAGTGTTTAAATGAAACATATATTTAGGCGAATTTAAAACCAGTTGTGTGTAAATGGCATTCTTTCTTCATATAGAAAATTGTTTTATACTAAATGTGTCTATCGAGAATTGTATTATATATATAAAAACTTTATAAAATAAAATTGTGTTATACACAAAATTTTTATAGAAAATTCTGTTATACTCCAAATTTTCTATATAAAATTCTGTTATATACCAAAATTTTCTAGAAAACTATATTTCTCCAAAATGTTTTATAGAAAAATCTGTTAAACATAAACTTTTTTATATAATATTCTTTTATACACACAATTTTCTATATAAAATTCTCTTATACACAATATTCTTGTAGAAAATTCTGTTATAATCACATATATACATATTCTATCAAAAATTTTCTATAAAAAAATTATGCAAATAACAATTTTTTTATAGCAAATTCTGTTATATTCACAGTTTTTTATCTAAAATTCTGTAATACATAAATTTTTGGTATAAAATTATGTTATACACAAAAATTTGCTATAGAATGTTTTGTTATATACGAAAATATTTATTTATTATTTTGTTATATACATCATTTACTATAAGAAAATTGTGCTATACACAAATTTTGTACATAAAAATCTATTTTCTATATAAAATTCTCTTATACACAAAATGTTCTTTTATAAAATTCTGTTGTACACTTAGTTTTTTTTTAAAATTCTCTTATACTTAAAATTTTCTATAGAAAATTCTTTTAGATATATCATTTTTCTATACAAAATTCTGTTGTAAGAATAAATTTCTCTATGAAATTCCTTATACGTCAAATTTTCTATCTGTTATTCACATAACTTTCTGTATAAAATTCTCTTTTTTTCTTTTCTATATAAAACTCTACTCAAAATTTCAATAGAAAATTCTGTTATACAGGACATTTTCTTTACAAAATTCTGTTATATACAAAACATTCTATAGAAAATAGTGTTATATACAACATGTTTGAATGAAAATTCTGAAGAAAAATTTGTTTTACTTGAAAAAAGAGAATTGTCTACTATTTGTTTGAAACAGAATATCCTCTCTCAGGCACAGATCCATTAGGACGAAAAGCAAAAAATTCTACTCAAAATTTCAATAGAAAATTCTGTTATACAGGACATTTTCTTTACAAAATTCTGTTATATACAAAACATTCTATAGAAAATAGTGTTATATACAACATGTTTGAATGAAAATTCTGAAGAAAAATTTGTTTTACTTGAAAAAAGAGAATTGTCTACTATTTGTTTGAAATAGAATATCCTCTCTCAGGCACAGATCCATTAGGACGAAAAGCAAAAAGTTATTTAAAAAAATCATATAAAATTTAAAAATGAGGATAAAAGGAAATATAAAAAATACCTCCAAACTCTTGAGCTGGATCCGCTCCTGTCTCTGAAATATCTCCCACATTATAACAGGGTTTTAATTGTCTTGATTTGTTCCTGAACTCAAGGAATCCATGTTACCAGAAAGATGGAAAAAGGCCATTGTTAGCAGAGTCCAATATTTTATAACACAAGTAAGAGTTCTATATTCGGCTGTGCCGAATCTTATATACCCTTCACCATGGTGTGTTAGAAAATGTCGGTATCAAAGACTCTACTTTCAAATCACTTAATTCAGGCTGAACATACTTAATTTCATGTTTTTAGATTCAATATTATAGAAAATTCAAAAAGTACCTTAAAAAAAAATACCAATAAGTTCACGTTTTCCGGGTTTTACCTAATTCCGACTCTACATATTTAATTTCATGTTTCTGGGTTCATTATTATAGAAAACTCAAAAAGTACCGAAAAAGAAAACCGAAAAAAGTACCAAAAAGTACAATTTTATGTGTTCTCACCTAATTCTTAATCTGCATACTTAATTTTATGTTCCTAGGTTTAATATTACAGTGGACGTCCACTAGTACGAATTATATAATGTCAGGCCCTTTCGTAGTACCGAAAAATTCGTATTATTGAACAACACATTTTGTATGTTTAAATTCAAATAATACACATAAAATATAAGATTTTATTTATTTTTGTTTTATTTTTCATGAAAAATTACATAATGAAACAAAATATAATAAATATGTATTATTTCAAATTTTTTTGTAAATAAACAGGCATAAAAGGCTTATATTTACGTATACGAATTGTTAATGAAAGTATCGTGAGTCCAATGGTTGAAATGAGATATAGAAGGTTTTAAATTTTAATGTTTTTAAAAATATTTGTGCCAAAGACAATTTGCATGTACATATCTGTTCCAAAATGTATAAAACATGTTCAGATTACATAAAACTTTAATTAGAAACTTGAATGGAATATACTTTCTAAAACAATTCTCTAATTTAAAATTTTCTCTTAAAAAATTGAAATAGTTAAAGGATCACATATAGTAATGCTTAATACCATTGAAATGTGGAGTCATACTACTTTCAAAATTGACAGTTCATACATATATAAATAACATTTTACTTATTAGAAAATCCATAATTTAACATTGATGTTTATTACTTTGTAAAATGATTCCTACGACCTTTTCAATAACAGCGCTTTTGAATAATAATTTTTGATTTGTAAATATACATACAGTAAATTGTATGTATAGGACTTTTAAAAACATAAAACATTTGTAATAAATACAAAAAACTTCAAAATTACTGAGCTAAAGGTGAATGATATCGAAATCATAAAATAAAAACAAAATAAAAACTTCATTCATACGCAAATAAAACCAAAATTCCCATAAAAATGCGTTATTCGTACTATTGAACAGAAAATTGTGACTTTATTCGTACTATAGAGTAGACAATGCAACAATTTTGCCATTCGTATTATTGGACATTCGTAATAAAGAGGGTACGTACCATTGGACGTCCACTGTATAGATAATTCAAAAAGTACCTTTTGAAAAACGAAAAAGTACCAAAAACTTCCCTTTTATGGGTTCTCACTTAATTCAGACTCCACATACTTAATTTCATATTTCTAGGTTCAATATTATAGAAAAATCAAAAAGTACCTTTTAAAAAGCAAAAAGTACCAAAAAGTTAACATTTTCCGGTTCTCGTCTAATTCCTAGGTTCAATATTATAAAATATTCAAAAAGTACCTTTAGAAAAACGAAAAAGTACCAAATAGTTCCCCATTATGGATTCTCACCAAATTCAGACAATATTATAGAAAATTCAAAAAGTACCTTTTGAAAAACGAAATGCTGCTCTCACTCTGCTACTCTTGCTCTGCTGCTCTCGCTCTGCCTTGTTTTTATAAACAGAGTACAATAAAAAATTTACCGTATGATTATGTATTTTTTTTGTTGCAATTTCTGTTTGAGCATGAATAAAAAATCTCATTTTTTGATGAAATTTTCAGAGGTTGTCTCGGATTTTTGCTCATATCTCCGTTATTTATGGACCGATTTCGCTGATTTTAAATAGCGATCTTCCCGAAAGCATGAATAACAGAATTATTGAAGATTCGGATCTCGCCTATATCTGGGGTCCTCTAAAAACTGATTTCAACAGACAGACGGACATGGCTTAATCGACTCCGCTATCTATAAGGATCCAGAATATATATACTTTATAGGGTCGGAAAATTATATTATAGAAATTACAAACGGAATGAAAAAATTTTGTAAAAAATTCTGTTATACTAAAAATTTTCTATAGAAAAATTATGTTATTATGTTCAAAGAAAATTTTGTTGCAATTCCATATTATTTTAAAAAGTTTCATGTTTTCAAAATTTTACAGAACTTATTTTATACGTATAACAAACAAATATATAGGAATTATTTATTTGCCTTAACTACACCTGCCTCCATTGACAATCAACCTATACTTCATGTAACATTTTCCTTCTTTATACTGAACAATGTATGATTGATTTTGGGAATGTCGTTGACATTCTCTTCTAAAGATATGTATTTCGAAAATACAAATCGTATTCGATTGCGTATATTTTCAATTTGAAACTTTGTCATGTCACTATAGAACAGTTTGACAGTTTTTAAACATTAAAGTAGAAAAATAAAGTTAAAAACTAAATATGAAAGTACAATAAACATTTAAAAACCAATACTTAAAATTAAAATACATACATATATATAACCCACACACAAACATAAAATACATATTAACATACATACATAAAAAAGAATCCTAAAATTTAAAAGAAAATCACGTACACACTCTTATATTGATCGTTTTTTGTAAGGTTGTAGAACAAAATTTAAATAGAACAAACATTATTTTATACATTCCTTTACTTCTAGTAGATTCCTTAGAGTCACAGCTGGTTTGAATAAAGTATTTACATACCTGCAAAGAAACAAATAGACAAAGGAAACGGAATTGAATAAATGAGAGAAAATATTTAAGGTTATTTTATAAAAACAATAAATTACAATTTAATAAATCGCTGTCAATCATTAAGATTTGTACAATAATTCCTTTTTTCAAATATGTATTGTTTGGCAAATAAAACAAGTTGTTAAATGTAATATAAATTTATATTAAAATGAATTAATTAAGTGTTTTGTTATAAAGATTCTTGGGAAAAAGGTTAATTTTGTGTGTTAAAAGGGTTTGACAAACGGATTATAAAAGGTCGTTTTTTTAAGTTTTCTTTTAAATATTTAACTTAAATTATACAATAAATGAAATAAAAGTCTGAAAACGACTAACGAAGAAACATTAAGCCTTGTATATTTAAATCTTCTATGTTGTACAAAGAATGCCACACCCTATTAATTATGAAACTTTGAACAGGACATGTTTATCAAATTCTAAAGCTCTATAAGAAACAGTAATAAATTTCACAATTCTAAAAATGTTATATAGCACAGTAGGGCAGAATGCTTTTTATACATCAATCAATTTTTTTCAGAGTATGTTTAGATAACTCAACTTATTTATAGTTTATATTAAAAACTGATCTATAGTAGATTTGTATTATATACAATATATTGATCAATAGTCTTGATTTTCGACTGATCTATAACATACACTGATCAATAGTCCAGACTATAGACTGATCTATAGTCAAGAATATATACTGATCTATAGTCAGGACTACATACTGATCTATAGTCAAGATTATAGACTGATCTATAGTCAAGATTATAGACTGATCTATAGTCAAAATTATATACTGATCTGTAGTAAAGACTATAGACTGTTTTATATTCAAGACTATAGATTGATATATAGTCAAGACTATAGATTAATCTATAGTCAAAACTATAGAGTGATCTATAGTCCTTACTATAGACTGATCTATAGTCCTTACTATAGACTTATCTATAGTCAGGACTATAGACTGATCTATAGTCAAAACCATGAACTGTTCTATAGTCAGGACTATAGACTGATCTGTAGTCAAGACCATAGACTGGTATATAGTCATCACTATAGACTGATCTATAGTCAGGACTGTAGACTGATCTATAGTCAGGACTATAGACTGATCTATAGACTATAGACTTATCTATAGTCCTTACTATAGACTGATCTATAGTCAAGACTACAGACTGATCTACAGTCAAGACTATAGACTGATCTATAGTCCTTACTATAGACTGATCTATAGTCCTTACTATAGACTGATCTATAGTCAATACTATAGACTGATCTATAGTCAATACTATAGACTGATCTATAGTCAAGACTATAGACTAATCTACATTCAATACTATAGTCTGATATATGGTTAAACTATAGACGGATGTAGTGGTCAAGACTATAGATTGATCTAAAGTCAAGTCTATAGGGTAATATATAGTCAAACCTATACTCTTATCTCAATTCAAGACTATTAGCAGATCTATAATATGAATATACACATTGACTTGTAGTGGCTTGTAGTCATGAATGCAGACTAATATATAGTTAATACTGTATACTTATGAAAAGTAATGACTGTAGTCTATAAAAAGGATTGATGTATATTCAGACTATTCTCCGATCTAAAATCAAGACCTAAGACTAGTAATTAAGTCATGACTATATACTGATCAAGGCTATTGACTAATATATAGTAACACTCTATATTGACTCTTAGTGAAAACTGATCTATAGGAGTGAAGTTCATAAACTGGACTGGTCTGTAGTTTAAACAGAAACACGATTTCGTTGGTGGAAAAGTGATCATTAAAAGTGTCTGCCGCCCTGTTATATTTCATCTTTAATTAACTATTTTTTCTTAGTCTTGTAACGAACTGATATCTTTCGTACATTTATTTATGTATTTTCAAATAATCCAGCTAATATCATTTGAGTTTTATCTAGTGCAGCAGTCAATTCATTGTAAATGGAAGAATGATGGATTTCGACTGTAATGCAAATGTATGTTAAACAATGAAGAGGACAACACAAAATTCTAATCGTTCTTGTTGTACAAGTTGATGTTTTATCCTTGCATGTCTGCAATAGACATATTTTTTTTTGGTAGGATGTAAAGACATGTATTAGAAATATGTGTAATTTTATTATCCTTAACATGCAGGCTACAAAACAGAATAAAGCAAGTATAACCCAGTAGTGCTGTAAATAATTGATGTATACTTATATATTTTTAACACTGTTTTCCTTTCAAAAATAGAATTACTTTTTTGCGATGTAATGACGTCATGTAATGACCATCTCGTAAGATCATTATATCGTTTGAGGCATTGCGTCACACCGAACTGCAGGGCATATATACTATGATGTTAGAGAAATATTTGTCATGTCTGGCATTAGGGTGTTACATTGTATTTTGTGATTAAACATTTAATGAAACTTCTATGGTTTTATTTAAGAAGCATTTGTAAGTTTTGATAATAAACATTTTTCTTCTTCTCAAGAAAATTTAAGTCCTTGGCAAATTGAAAATTCATTGTAAGAAATTAAATTGTAAGAAATTAAATTATAAAAAATTAAATTAAAGCTAAGAAACTAATTTAATTTAAAACATCTGCTAATAAAAATAAATATTTACCCGAGTACATGTTGCTGTAATTTAATATCAACAAGAAATTTTTGTATTTTGTTTTATTTGCCAACTTTTTTAATTTCCCCAAAAAAAATTTAATGTATTTGACAAATGAATTTTTCATTGAATTTCCCTTTAAATTTCCTTTGTTAAGCCTGCTATTTATTTCTTTCTTTTTCATTTGTTTTTAATTTTTTTTTCTTAATCGTACTTTGAAACTGCTTCTATTTTTATGGGTTCAATTATTTTCGCTTTAAGCACCCAATTGTCAAAGAAAGTTACAAGTAGAAATTGGAGAATAAAATTTGAAATATCGTTAAATTGAATTTATTTGTAGAGAAAATTAAAAATGCTTAAAAGCAGGAAATTCTAGACTAATTGCTGGCTTAGGGTGTGAATTAAAGTAAACCAACAATAATTATTAATTTATTGGTAACAATTGTTCACAAATTAAATTAAATGAACTTTTAAGTGTTCAGATTATTTACGACAAAAAAAGAAAGTGGGAGATGATTATATAAAGTGCTTGCTAACTGACAAGTTACTAAAGACTAATCTGTGCAATGATGCTTATTGCCCGAAAGATAGATAGATAGATATATAGA